>NW_013666030.1:367695-382157 GCF_000517525.1 Limulus polyphemus
AGTGTATCGGTAAAGTTATATTCGGAAAGAATAAACCAGTTTTATTAAGAAAGGACTTGTGTCGCTTAAGTTTCGTCGGAACGAAGTTACGGAAAATCAATTAACAAACGGAGACGTAACAATATAGTTGTTGTGAAGTTAAGTTACGTAAAAATGATAGGCCTAACGTTTAATATATATTACAGTGAAACTAACAGTGGAAAAGAAAATAAGAAAAAATAAGTTTATTCCGTTAAAGCGATATTCTAAAGTAATTGAATCAGTCTGAGTGCACTTTGACAAAAGGAACATAGGATCTTCAGAATAAAGAAGACCACAATCTTAAGTGAATCACACCGGACTAATATTGCGATAGTATTAAAGAAAATAGTTCGGTTTGTCAACAGATATTCTAAAGTAATTGAACAGGCCTAAGTGGACTTTTGACAAGAAGAGGAGAACTATACATATACTGATATAACGTTTACAATATGCTTATATTCTCTATAGAGTGAATACTTTATTGTACATACGTTTAACTTGTTCCGAATATATATATTATTGAAAAACAAGTAAAGTGTGTGCCGTTTATTCATCGTTGAATTTATCCCTAACAAGTCGTAGACATCTACTGTAGAAGAATCTTAAGCCCAACAACAACATAGTATATATCTATACTATCAAGAAATATATGTAAAAGCCATTTATTTCGATAATTGGCAAAAAACAACAACAACACAGAACCCATGTACACATATATTATATATTTTTTAATTCCGACATTACCTTATTCTTGAATTTTCATGTTTTGAAGCATAGTACTGAGTATTCGTCATAGCGACATGGTTTTCTCTCTGTCATCACAATATAATTATTTACTAGAAAACTCTGGCATAAAATCTAGCTAAATATTTATCAACAAATTACACTATCCTTTACCTTTTAGACAAATTAGTACAAAACATTTAAAACTAAGATTATCGTAAAGAGGTATTTTATCAAAATACACTATAATTGCACTTAAAGTAGAGATCAATTTTATCAAAGAATTGAAATTCAAATATTAGATTATGTACCTTTTTGGTGCTGACTCACGCAGCGGACCAGATAACCATCAGTAGGACTTCGTATAGTGGATTGTATAACCATGCCTTTGATTCATTAAAGCTTTCAGCGTTGAATCATGAGTAGATTATATAACCTTCATGTTGACTCATGCAGTGAGTAATATATTCCTTATGCTAACTTATACATTTGTTACTATAATCGTCGATGTTAACAAATGAAATATGTCCTATAAATCTACATGTTGGCTTATGTAGTGGGTTGATCAACGGCTCATGTTGATTCATTAGTAGCTTATACAACTGTTGATAGCATTAAATAGTAGGTTATATAACCCTTTGTCTAATGACTGTCTTTTGACCACAGAATTAGTTTTGTAGTACAGATATTTTACAATTTATTTGTATTTTCTTATTTCACCACGTTGTAGCTGTACTTGTTTGTTATTTTTTCTTAGTGTTTGTTTATCAAAAGGTTATCTGTGCTCTGGCCACCACAGGTATCGAAAATTTTTAGCGTTATATTTTCTCAGTGAAATCAGATCGTATTGTACAAGTATGTAACCCATAAAACAGAATAAGCTTAGAACAGAACAAGATAAGACAAAATTTATAAAAGCTTAGAAAACAAAATAATATGATAAGACAAAAGTTATAGAAGCTAAGAAAAGAAATTAATAAGATTATAATAAGACAACATTTATCGAAGCTAAGAAAACAATTTATTTTCACACTCGCCATTTGTATCGTTGTTTAAACATTTACTTCTCATCTCTCTTTTTGTAGGGTTCACAAAAACAAAACAAAATACTAGAAGTTTCAGTTACATATTTTAAAATATAACCTAATATCTGAAATATTGATCCATTGATTGGTTAAGTGAGAGAAAGAGTCTGGTTCTTATGATGATAAGTGGGGTTCTTCTTTTGTAAGATTAACTCTGATTCTTCAGGTGTCCTTGAGGAACTCGTCTTACCACTTTCAGTATTAAACAAGAGTTAACGATTACACCTGGATTGCGCAAGAATATAATTTATTATGTTTTTATGTAAAATTCGTCTTTCCAGCAATTCCTTGGCCAACAAACAAGATATCTTCCCAGTAATACGGTTCAAAACAAAATTTTAAATCTAAACCATCATTTTCAACTGTTGACTATTGACATATCTCATGCTAACTACACCTACTCAAAATCAACTATAAAAGCTGAACTCCGTGGAAGCTTTATCAGTGCCAGATACCCAAGGTAAGTGACAGTTTCCGTATAAGAGGAGTTATTCCTCATCTTGATGATAGGATACTATTTCTACAGTCAATGTAGCAATGGCAATCTAAATTCACACGGTTGAGTAAGTTGATAAATCAGCACTTGTAGTGCAACTTTTGCTGTGAATTGTTGAATTTGTATGTTTCTGAGAGTATTTCGTGGTCATCCAAACACTTCAAAGATAAAACAGAACATCTATCTCTTAAAATCCTTCGATATACTCTAGTTCTCAGTGGTCTGATGATTTCTATTACACTAAGTGCTTATAGAAAAATATTATGTTTTAGTAAACCATTTATTTCACTAAACTTGATAAAAGATTTTCACTTACACTTTCACAATGCTAGTTTTTCTCACAGTCTATGGTATACTGTAAAATATTTATTAGAGAGTTTTTTATTTAAAATTTTAGATCAAAAATTGATTTATCTCATAAAATATTCAATATTCGAGAGAAATAACAACCAAACTTTAAAACTATTTTTAGGTGAATTCGGAGCCTGAGAAGTTGTGCTAGAGAAAATGAAATACGTGGTATTTATAGGTTAGTATTACTTTTTAAACTGAAGAATCGAAGTGTTCTAAATGTACATTACTTAAATTAAGATCAGGCAGACGAAGAAATGTTTATTCTAAAATTTCATTTCGCGCATAAAACTTGATTTTCTTACGTACAAATGCATGAAGATAGGGTAAAATATAAAGACTTCGCAGAATTCTAGTTCTGGTTAAGGACTATTGAACGACGATAATAACTCGTCTAACTCTACAAAGAAATGTATTTACTCCAAGTGATAATTTTAACTTTTCTATGCTTTTAAAAATCATGATTATTTCTTCACATCTCATACTTTATTTTACTAAACTCGCTCGTTTGGTGTTAACCAAAGATGCTTTGATAGCTCACTATTTTAATAAATGTTTTGTTAATTGTGGGAAATAAAACTACAGTTCATTGTAAATGTATGACCTCTATCAAAATGGTGATTTCAGAAAAAATCTTACTTGTCAATAACTACGATTTTCTTCATGTTTTACAGCCGTATCCTGCTTAGTAGCCGCTTAATGGTATGTTGTTAACTTTATTTTTTACTGTAACGTTATAGTGCACCGTCTACCATGTTCTTCTTTTCCATTTTTACTCTCTATTTAATTATGAACTTTTAGTGAATTTAATATAAGAACAAACTGAAAAGCCTAACGCAATCCTAGGTATCGCAATGCCAACAGTAAAATTCAAATTGGATGACAAGTAACTTTTAGAAAATAAAGTCTCCAAACTTTATCAACAGTAGAAATATCTCTAATTCTTTGTTAGATTGAAGAAGAATTAAGAAACTATTAAATGACCTGTTCACTTCACTTACAAATTCGAATTTGATACATGTATTAATTTGTTATTCTTAAAGAGGAAACGTGCTGCTTACGAGCTTCCAGACTGTTTTTGTGTGACTGCAACTATGTGTGGGTACTATGCTGACATAGAAAACAACTGCAACAGTTTCCACATTTGTGAGCCTAGGATTCGAGAAGACGGAACCACAGAAACTTTACAGTTTAGCTTCTTCTGTGAAAACCAGACAGTCTTTGACCACGTTTCACTAACTTGTGCTCACCCAGAGGATGTCGTGTCTTGTGCTAGCGCACGTGAATTTTACAGTCTTAACAATAACATTGGTATTCCAGACGCTCCATCCTTAACTGAAAAATATCTGAAGAGATCAGCTACTCCTCCGCCTAAGAAGTAAACAAGGCACACCGAAACTTTACCATAATGTTTTAAACAAGTTTAGACCAGAATTTGAACGTAGTATATATTATTATCGAATCTGTTTCTTGTACCTTATGCAAATGTATTGTTTTCAGAAATATGGGGCATTACAGTAATTTAGTCCTTTGTCATAAAGCAAGGTAAAGATATTGGTTTGAGACCACTTTATAAGGCTGAAGTAATCATTTGAGTATATATATAATTATATGCATTTTAGCATTAGTATAAATATAAAAAACGGTTTCAGTGGTGAGAAGTGTAAAGGAGAACGGAATTTTAGTGTTATTGTTAAGATGGTGTCGCAGTTTTATGTAGAATATATATCCCTATGGAATTTATTCTATTAAACGCGACATACATAACGACCTGTTTTGCTTAAACAGCTACAGCTCGCCATACTGATGGTTGATTTTGGGGTCTTGTATTCAGATACAATTGTATCAGTGTCTGTTTTTGTCGTGATATGTAATAAAACATTCATATAATATACAGTTTCTCACTGTGTGTATTACTTTGACAAGAAACAATTTAGCTCAACAAGATGATTTTATCACCTATCAACCCTCTCATTTTCGTTCTTTATTCATTGTATTATGCTCTAAGCACAGCTACGATAACTTAATAATATACAGTTGAGAAAGCCGAGTATTTTTTCGATAAAATCCAAGATGAAGGAGAACATTTTTCCAAAAAATATTTGCAAGAAGCATGTCTCACTATTGAAAATAATCATGTAGCGAAATATTACACCAAATTTTTGTAAAACTGAAGAAAAACAAGATACATTAAATACATTTGTATAAGACATTATATTTAATTATAGTAAACAGAGGATTTTTAAGGATTAGAATAGCGTACAATAAAAATATTTAGACTACAACACGCTCGCCTTACCCATTGTCGACGATGTATTTCGCTCAATCCAGAGTTCATCAGCAGGGGTTGGAATATTATTTACATAACACATCTATTACAACAACAATTGTTATGATGTGAACGCCTTTTCCCAATATGTCGATGTAGAGTTACAACTAATAACACTTGTAATAAGACATTAATATCAGGTAATTATATTATTTAACACTACATTCTTTATCATTATAATATATATAATTTTTTCAACAAGTTAGGCAAATACACCATATTCCAAAAAGTAATAAAATAAAAACTACATCAAATTTGTTCACTTACGTCATCCAATTTATTAGGTCGTCAAGAAATTAATGTCGCTTTCTTTTTTAGATGAAAAAACCCGAACAACTTATATATCAAAACATTTAGTAAAAAAAATAGTATCATTTCTTATCGATGATGCTTTTCCATGTTACAACCAGGTTGTTAATGCCCTGATTAAAGAAATTACTTGGCTTTGAAGCAAACAACATGTCGATGTCCTCTTTAACACCTTCCACATTTGTATACGTTTTCCCATTAAGATGGTGTTGCAGCGAACGAAAAAGATGGTAATCTGATGGTGATATATTTGGGGAACATGGTGGGTGGGGGAGAACTTCCCAACTCTACTCCATAATCTTGTGTTGCGTCAAATGTGCCACATGTGGACGTGCATTGTCGTGGAGAAGAAGAACACCTTTTCGATTGTCGAGTGAAAGGCGTTTCTGATGAAGGACTTGATTTAAACGTTCCAGTTTCTGACTATAGATCTCTGCATTGACAGTTTGTTGTGGATCGAGGAGTTCGAAATGAATTACTCCTTTAATGTCCCACCAAATGCAAAGCGTCACTTTCTGTGGATGGAGTCCAAGTTTTGGGGTCGGAAGTGGTTTTTGTCTCGGACTGAGCCATTGTTTTTGGCATTTAATATTCGTATAGAAGATCCATTTTTCGTCACCGGTGACAATTCTGTTCAAAAATGGTTCACGCACATTACGTGAAGAGACGAAGCAACGTTCACACTTTGGAAACGATGATCATCGGAGAGCTCGTGAGGCACTGAAACACCTTCTTTATGGAGTTTTCCCATATTTCTTAGATGTTTACGTATTGTTTAATGAGAAACATGCAATTTCAGGGCAATTTCACGAGTGTGTTGCCTTGGGTTAGAGTCCAGGGATTCTCAACTTTTCCTCCATCATTAACCCCCTCGGCTTGATGTATTTCTCCATTTACCCCCTTACTTCCATACAAAAAAATTCATAGCCATCATAAAGGGACAGAAAAACAGAAGGTCAGAAAAGAAAAATATTATTCAGGTTTTGCACAAAAATAGCACCCACACACACATTCTTAGCATTCTCTCTCTCACACACACACACATTTTACAAAATGAAATTTAATTGAATTATTATTAAATCATCGGGTACATCAATTATTTACCCCCTGCCATGTAATTTTTTACCCCCAAGGGGTAAATTTACCCCTGGTTGAGAATCACTGGGTTAGACTAACAAGCGTCTTCAGAGCATCAATAACATGTCGGCCCTGCCATCACAGTTTTTAAGGCTAAAGTCACCTGAACGAAATTTGTTGAACCATCGTTGACTTTTACGAACGTTCAAAACATTTCCATAAACTTCTTTGATATTCTTCGTGGCTACAGAGGCTTTGTTTCCCTTCTTGAATTTAAACAACATTACATGCTGAATGTGTGTCTCTTCGTGTGCCATCACTATAAGGGATTCGAGTATATTAAACTTTACACATTATATAGGCTACAATAACGTGATGTTTAGGCCGTTCGTTTAAGTATTATACGTGATGTACGCTTTTTGTGGGGTGGTTAATGAAAGTGTTCCAAAACGCGACATTAATTTATTTACGATCAAGTTACTCCCATAGTTCAGTTTGTTTGTTTTAGATATTCGCGCAAAGCTACACAAGGGCTAAATGCACAAGTCGTTTCTAATTTTGAATTGATAGACTAGAGGGAAGGTACCTGAGCCAACAGCACCGACCACAAACTCTTGGGCTACTCTCTTCAGACAGGGGGATATAACAATCATTCTCATAACGCATTCCTGAGTGTGGAGCTGGAATGTGCGCCAAAAGGGTGCAAGCCATATACCCTCGGATCCACAGTGCAGCACACTAACCACAAGGTCAGCTACGCTTGGCTCACATAGATCAGAACTAAATACTAACACAGTAGTTAATATAGTCCATCTAATATATCGATCAAACTAGAAGTATGAAATCCCATGAAAAAGCAAACAATTATTTGTTGTCTTTCAAAATATGTAGTGCATACTGGAGGAATTTACACATTTTTATAAAAAAGTTTAAAAACAAACAAACAAATGATCTATATACTCCAGATATTTATAAAAGAACGTTTTTGTTTTAACCAACGTTTTACATCTGCAGCTTCATCAGGGTTGATATACACAACTGTTTGATATTAGAATATTCGTTAAATTATAAAACTTCTTGTAATGTTCTATTTCTCGAGTCTGCTGTAACGTGTATCTAACAATGTATGGATTATTATCATTGTTTCACTATTATTCTAATATTATAGTATAGTTATAATATTAACTATACAACTATACTAACATGTGGCATATATTACTTATATGAGATATTGAAATAGAGAACTACAATATGTTTTATGATTAGCTAAAAACACATAGACGGAAAATAGAAGCTGCTACGAAACAATTATAAATTGAAAGGATACAAAGTTTACTATCAGAGTTAAAAACAAATTGCAAGACTGTGTGATACTCCACACTACGCAAGGGTTAAACTGAAAGTAATAGCGTCAAGTGTATTGGTATGATGTGTTATTTTTTGAGTGGTGGTTTAGTTGCATGTACCACCCATATAAGGATATTAAAGAGAGAAAATATATGGAAGCTATACCCATTACCAAAAAAATCCCCAAATGAACAGAGACAATGAGTGGTACATGTAACAAAACAGATGAAAATTCTAGAAATTTGGAAAACGTGTTTTATCAGATTTCTGAAATTAACAAATTGCGAATTTCCTCAAGCAAAAACAATTAGCCTTGGGATACATGTTGCTATTTTGAAAGACGTAATTTTGAATGGAGTTTTTTTGTTTTTATGGTTTATGTGGAAACGTGTTTGATTGTACCTGAAAATAATCATGTTTGCAGTTTGATAAAGTGTTTAATTATGTATTACATAAAAATATTCATCACCTTCCTAAACAACAATCCGTAAAAGCTGCAGGTGAAAAAATGGAAATAACTTTTCTGAGATAATTTTAAATCGTCAGTAGTTTTAAATTGCGTGGAGTATAAAAGTGTTCGTGAAACATCCAAAGTGCAGCGAATACTACTTTATAAATTTTCAGCTCATTTATCAACTAATTATCTTATAATTCATGACATTAAATGTACAAAATGCATATATATATATATATCATAGTGTGACTTTACCTAGTTCAACAGTACATGTACTATATTAACCTACTTGTGTAAATATATGGTATTCAAAATAACACTGTTATGCTGTATTGATAAACAATCAACCATAGCACTTAATAGATGAGTTCTATTTCAATATTAATATTTCTGTTTTACCGCAGACTTGTATAAGCTTCTACCAACATTTGTCACTATTATTTATAATGCAGCAGACGACAATAAAATCAATTTAGGCTAACACAGTATGATCAATTACATTTGGCAGCTGCTTGTCGTCAAGTGTCAATACAGTGACACTAGCCAATGCACAACCCAATTCAGTAGAGAGATCAATGCATAAGACACTATAAATTGTCATCGGTAGCGCTCCTAAGCGGGTTTATATCAAGCATAATTTATTTATTATTTTAAATTAAACAGGAACTATAAGATTTGAAATCTTCCAACTTAACAAAATGTTGGCTTACAAAACATATAAAGGTGTTGATTCTGTTATTAAACTTTGTCAAAATATAAACGAACCAAGTCTTGAAGGAAATAATATCTGATAAAAATAAACATCACTGCATATCAAAAGCATAAGGGGGAGGGGGGTACTGATGTAATTTGTCTAATATCCATTACATTTTTTGTAAAAGGACTATCAATAGAAATACTAAGCACTATCGTAGTTAGTAATAACAACGTAGTTAAAAACAAATTATACGAGTTATCAAAGAAGAAAAGTAGGCAAGTATTATTTAACGAGAATGTTGAAATAAAAATGATATATTTAATATATATATACATATATTTATATATATATTATATATATATAATATAATTAAATTTAATTTGGTGATAATGTTTGATTCAAAAAATAGGGTGGTTGATGATACGAGATTTCTATTTTTATGTTTTTATGGGTAACTATCATGTCAACAACCGGTGAGTGGTAGTGAGATCTAGGTCACTGAGGACTCTAGCACCCATATTCTAATCCCTTATTGAATCCAGATTGCTTTGTAGTTTTGCATCTGTTATTTTGATTATGTCTGATAGACGAAATATCCAATATCCATAGTGCTTTCTAGTGTGATGTTCGGAGACATTTTCACTTTAAAATGATACCATTTATACAAAAGTACACATAGTTTTGCTACAGTTTTTGTAGCATGATCATGTATTTATTGACACGTGCATCTATAATAAAATGTATTTTTACAAGATATATATATATATATATAAGGGGTTTGGGATTCACACTAAAGTTTGACAGGATATAATTCAAGATCTATAATAACTTATCTATCTCCGATACAAACTCAAAGTAAAAAATAATAATCTCCTACACCCCAAAAAGTACACCGATAACAAGCTTTCAGGCGACCACATGGGCTGTGAAAAATCGCTAGTAGATATATCCTTTAGTTTTTATTATAATACAGTTAAAATGTACACTTACTAAAAAAAAATAAAAAAAATAGAAAAAAAATATATCCAGAAATGTTTTCTAGATACATGGAATAACAATCAGGAATTAAACCATTTAAGCACATATTAAGTTTCAAAAGTGCACAAAAAATCTTAAGTTTTTCTGAATCTTACCTATATAAAAGTCCATGTGTCACGTCACGTTACGCTCGATTTCTTGAAATAGGAGGAGTCATAAAAGCCAAAATGCACTTATCCATATAGAATAATTCGACATTACGATTTTAGTGACGGGGGGGGGGGTGCAAGGGGAACGTAAGGGTGTGTATATGCCGTGAAACCTTATAAGTGTAGTAAGTGTTAGTATAATAAGCCTAAAGTAAAGACACGTAGTGTGGGATCACCTAGCCTAGATCCAAGTGCATAACATTTATCATGAAAGTAAAAATATTGATTCAATTTTAAAATTAAATCGTTTCTGAATTAAGTTATTTTCTGTTATATCACCAACGTTTTCGATAAAAAAACAAACCTCTTTAATCAACGGAGACTCTAAGTTAAGAAATCAACAAATATTTTCTCAGTATTTTTGTCTATACATTTCATTTTATAGTTTCAATACATGGACTAACAATAATATTAGATTATACTTTTGTTGTTAAACAGCATGACATAGAAGCCATTGCTGGAACGTAGTGTTACAAATACGCAATGGGTTTTCTATATATTAGAAGTTGTGAAATTAACTGATTTTTACCAATAATTATTCTATTAATACGACACGAATTCATTTCATGAATTATCTTAATTTTGATTGGCTCACAAAGGAATTTACCAACGTTTGACTACCTCAACTGCACTTTTCTGCCTCTTTGTTAGTGAAGCCTGATTTCGAAAAATTTATTTATTTCAGTTTAGTAAAAATTAACGGTAGATTAGATCCAAAATAAACTTTCATTTCGCTTTCTTAGGGCGTATCATATTATAAGCATGCGATTTATTTTCTAACAACCTGTATTGTTATAAAAAATTTCAGTTTTTTATATATTTTGTACTGTTTTCACACACTTTCATCAATAATGTCGTTAAATTCCCTTCACCTAGAGCAACAGCTTTTATCTTCTCACGGGGAAGAAAGCTGTAAAGTCATCTATTGTATGTGAAGTTAGACAGGTATCTTTTCTATTAGCAGTTAGGAATGATTAGTCACCTGTGTAGTGCTAGTTACCCTGGGTAAGTCTGACGTTAACGATTTAAATAATTAACGTGAGAATTATTCAAGTTGGGACAAGATCTCAAGAGATTTGGTCTGGAATGTGACTTAGAAAGGTATAGTTTGGAACTTGAGATCACCAAATCACTACTAACTGTCAGCAAAGACAATTGTCTTTTGTGACTAGTTAAGTATGCATTTTAACTAAGTGTGTTTTAAATAAAAATTGTTTATTGTGATTGTACATTTGTTTTAAGTTTTTATTTATCACGACTTCAGTAGTCAGAGAGCATACAATTGCTTCACAGTAAGCATCTTGTTGACTCTTCCCTTATTAAGCAGATCTGTCTTATCGCTCTGAGTGAAATCGGTCTTACCTGAAAGTGTAACACAGTGGACAGGTATGTAGAAAATTTTGGTTTGGATTACCGCAGGATATCTTATTGCCGAGTTTTCTGTGTTCTGTCTCACGTGTGTAGTGCCCTTACTTAAACTCTAGTTAAGTTTAAAAAGCTTGGTTGTAAGTAAATGAAATATTCAACAACACAAAGATTCACGAGTTAGCTGGAGATTTGCACCTAAAACATACAGTTGTTTGAGAGGACTGTCAGAGCTAAAAAAGTTCTTTTCTGGATGTTGGACTTTCATGAATGCTGCAATGGTCAATGAATTTTTTCTTTCGTTACAGCCATCAACTCAAAAAAAAAGACTGTTGATGTCTGATGACCAGGTCTTAAAAATGGATTTCAGTGCGAAGGGGATGCAAATAACCAAAAGTCATCTCTGGTCAAAGAGAGAAAAGAAAGACAGGAGGTTCATTCAGTTAACACCATCTGTCAACGGAAGTTATCTCACCAGTGGATGGGACAGCGAACAACTAATGATTTTCTACCAGGGTGACCATAGATCGTGGAGAAACTTGGAGTTAATCACGACCAAGGGATAAGATGTAGAGAGCAACTCATCATTCTGTTACTCTGGCACTAGCTACTTGTTCGAGGGTTGAAATGTCTGAAGAAGATATCACATGGTATCCCATTGTTTATCACCTCTCAGTCTGATGTTTGGTTAGAGTCCACAGGAGAAAGGTTTATGACACCCTTAGGAAGGCTAGGCAGATTCTCCGCCAGGGCAACGCAAAGGACGATTGAGATATGGAGAAAAGAGCTGGACACACTTATGTGGTTGTTGACTATGATCCAGATGAAGAAGCGCCAGAACTAAAGGTAAATAGCATCTTCTAGTGTCAGCCAAGACATGAAAAACTGCCTCCTGATCAATATTTTCAGGATTAAGCGTGATTTATCATCATAAGTTAGGAGAGTTTGTTGATTGTGAGATTGACTAGAATGGAAGAGCTTAGAAACTCTTGCTTTCCAAGCTATCGTGAGAAATATCCTTAGGATCTCGTGTAATAGATTATGAATTACCATAAGTTAGGTGACTGAAAGAGTATAGTGATCCTTGCTTTCCAAGCAAGTAAGTGATGATCACTGTACAATGTATGTGTTACATTAAAAGAGTTTCACTTGATTACCATGAGTTTAGATGGCTTGAATGATTAAACATAATACCTAGTACTTCAACAATAGAAGAGAGTTTATAACAGCTCTAATATACAGCTGTAAGGAAAATATAATTCATCGTTTTCCGAGATATTGAGCAGAATTTCATTTGGAGGTATCTGATAGATATCAAGTAATAGCTGCTTAATTATCATAAGTTAGGACAGCAATGTGGTTGAAAAACCAACGAGTGAAAGGAAGTAGCATTCCTTGCTTTCTGAGCTATTAAGTGGTATAGTACAACAATATGAATAAACTTCATTTTTGTGACTAGCACCCAGTTATCATGAATTAAGCCAGCTGGAGTGATTAGATAAAATACGTAGTATGTCAAGAGATTGCACACTTGATGATGGTTGCTAGAAGTCGGAAAACTAACCTGAAAGGATGTTGCAACCTTTGTAGTCCAAAACATCGTATGATTTAGCTGGGATTCACCTTATCACACCTTCTTGTATATATAACTTCTTATATGTTGTGAGACGGTTGTGTTTCCTCTAAATAACATCTTGAGCATAAATTATGGCTTCAAGAATCCTATTTGAAATGTCATAATTTAACTGAATTCTGCCAGTAATTATTAATTTTGTAATTTACGAAAAGAAAAAGTTAAAGGTTTGATGGCTTGTAGAATGCGGCACATTACAGACTATGGATTTTTAACTTAACTTGTGGAAAGTAACCCGCAATGGTTATTGAAGTAATTTGCACATGTGTCAGAGGCAATCTATGATATGCTACTGATGGGGTTGACAATATTTAATGGTGATATACGTATATGGTATATGTGTATGGTTTTATACACACACATATGAACTTCACATAGAGTCATTCACAAGTGGTGTATAACACAAATGAAGCAATTAGTTGTTTCGTTGTTGTTTGTTATTAAGCACAAACTTACACAAAGGGCTATCTGTGCTCTGCCCATCACGGGTATCGAAATCCGGTTTCTAGCAGTATAAGTCCCCAGACATACCATTGTGCCACTGGGGGGGGGGGCGAAGCAATTAGACAGGACGCTTTTTAAAAGCAAAATATGAATGGAGATAAATGATTTGATCTGAATGCTAAGACTTAGAAATTTGAAGCTAATCATGATCACTGACTTGAGCGTGTTGTTAGGTCGTCAAGAAATTAATGTCGCATTTTGGAACACTTTCATTATCCCCCCCCCAAGAAAAACGTACATCACATATAATAGTTAAACGAACCTTCTAAACGTCACATTAGTGTAGCCAATATAATGTATAAAGTTTAGTATACTCTAATCCTTTATAATGATGGCACACGACGAGACACACATTCGGCACGTAATGCTGTTTAAATACAAGAAGGGAAATAACGCCTCTGTAGCCCCAAAGAATATCAAAAAAGTTTATGGAAATGTTTTGAACGTTCGTAAGTGTCAACGATGGTTCAGCAAATTTCGTTCAGGTGACTTTAGCCTCAAAAACTGTGATGACAGAAGCCGACATGTTGGAATTGATACTGATGCTCTGAAGACGCTTGTTGAGTCTAACCAAAGGTAACACACTCGTGAAATGGCCCCGAATTGCATGTCTCTCATGAAACAATACGTAAACATCTAAGGAATATGGGAAAACTCTATAAAGAAAGTGTTTGGATGCCTCACAAACTCTCCGATGATCATCGTTTCCAACGTGTGAACGTTGCTTCGTCTCTTCTGGCGCGTGAACCATTTTTGAACAGAATTGTCACCGGTGATGATAAATGGATCTTCTATACGAATATTAAATGCCAAAAACAATGGCTCAGTCCGAGACAAAAACCACTTCCGACCCCAAAACTTGGACTCCATCCACAGAAAGTGAC
>NW_013666030.1:383134-388179 GCF_000517525.1 Limulus polyphemus
TATTTTATTCAATAAATGTTTTGTTTTTATATATAAGTTGTTCGGGTTTTTTCATCTTTGAAAAAAGCGACATTAATTTCCTTTCTTGACGACCTAATTTTTTCATTAATACTGGTAAGAAAATGTTTTGAAATGATGACCCCCCCACTAGCACGGCGGAATGTCTGCGGACTTACAACGCTAGAAACCGGGTTTCGATACCCGTGGTGGGCAAAACACAAATAGCCCATTGTGTAGCTTTGTGCTTAACACGAAACAATGAAGTGTTCAATAGGAAGTACATTTTTATTGAAGGATAAGAGTAGAAATAATTCATACTATATCTGAGAGAAAATATAGTTTCATGTTAAGGGTAGTGCAGGATATTTTGAGTGGATGAAATCAAAACATCTGAGTGTGTGAAATTACCAGTAATATACGAATTCATGAAAAGTATCTTAAACATCATAAAAAATATAAGCTTCACGTATCCAGCGTTATCTTTGATTGTTATAGAATATTTTCAGTTATATATTTGTTTGTTTTGAAGTTAATCACAAAGCTATTTAGTATTGTTTAAAAGTGCGTTCATTATATTCTTATTATGCTACATTTGTAGTAATTCAGTGTTAAAGGGCATTTCAATGTAATTGATTTTCTTGGTTAAAGGGTTTGAATTGCATTGTTTAATACATATTGTGATCTTTATTAAATGTTTGTATTCTCTGTGTTAAGTGTAGGTGTTTTTGCAGGAGTGAGTTAAAGTTAATGCCTCTTCTTGATCAAAACACGTTTTTAAGTTTTATTGAATTTAAAGTTAAAATTAGTGTTGGCTTGAGATCAAGCATGAAAAAAGGTGATAGGAAAAATGTCGTATGTAAACATACTATGTATATTTTACCTCCCTGTATTAGTATAGAAATTTTCAACATTTATTAGTTTGTGTTGTTTTCATACCATGTTGGTCAATAATGTTGTTAAGTTAATTTCTCTTTAACTGTCTACTGTATGATGTCATTCAAATTGAGTAGTACCTTTTGTTTTCTTATGGGAAAGGTAGTTGTCAGGTCATCTATGGTATGTGCAGTTAGCCATGTATCTTTTCCACAGGCAGTCAGGTAAGATCTGGTAATAACGACCTCTTTGTATTTCATTGGGTAGTGACTATTCATGTATGCAGTGCTAGTTGCTCTTGGTAAGACTGACATTAATGATTTAATCCTATCACCATGGGCATTCTTTACTGCACATGTCATGAGGTTTTTAGTGAATTACATTCAAAGCTTAATTCAACTACTTTCTATTCACGTTATACCAATTAGTATAGCACAACATTATAGATAACAATCCATATTTTAATAGTATATAAGTTTTAAGCTTATAAATTTATAAAGCAATATTATAAAAAAAATCCTGAATTTCCCAAAGTGTGAGAAATGTGATATTTTTCTCTAGCCATCCCTTCCTCTCTAATTTATGCACAACCCCTTTAATAAGTACGAAATTTAACGTAAATTACTCAGTATGATATTGTCATCACTCAGACAAAGCACAATTTTCCTAGCCTTCAATCTTGTTTGGCTACAGAGTCACCAAATAAAAAATCACACCCCTCTTGCCACACTCACCTGTCACATCCTCTCTTTCAGGATTTGTTAATAGTTCTCTCTTACTTTTAATACTACATTACTTATAACCAATAGAAAGCCAAGGTTTTGATCTATCAAATTGCATATTATATTACGTTGTTTCTTTACGTTCCCCAAGTGATTTACAACTTATATCGACGCGAATAGTAATTAGAAATAGTTCAAAGGGCAATAAAACAATAGAATTTAAGTATAAATAGATGTCTACTGTTACAAGTTTAAAGCTATTTAGGATAAACGAATGTAGTTTCATATTACAATATGAAGTCATTCTAGAAAGATAAAAAGTAATTTAGATTTATTTAGATTTTTTTTGGTGGTTACGAGGTCGGTCAAATTGACCAACCTTGTATAGAGTTAAGGTAGAGAAAATAACAGATAAAATATAAAGTTTTACTGAGAAAAAAGTTTGAAATGTATTTAGGAGGTTTTACAGATTTTTAATCGTAACATGAAAATCACTTTGCACTCGGACTAGTTAAAAAAGACTCGATATATTCGTGGACAAATCTTGTTATTAGTTTATTAAATATACTTCACTAAAAATTCTGATTTTTTGAATGTAAAAGAATTGTATTGTTTACTGAAAGTCTGCCAAATTTTGTAAAGATACACTTACTATATTAAAAGTTAGTAGTATCAAAACTATAACGACATTAAACGAGTACAAAGTGGTCCGTCAATTCAACCGAGCCGTGCAAAGAGAGTTAAGTAGTTTATGTGAGAATTATTCAAGCCAGAACTAGATCAACTCTGGAATATGATCTAGATAGATACAGTTTGGAACTTGAGATCATCAAATTACTACTAACTGTCAGTAAAGGCAACTGTTCTTTGTGAGCAGTTAAGTATATATTTTAACCATGTTTGTTTTAAATAAAGATTGTTCATAGTAATTATATACTTATGTTCAGTCTTTATTTAGTTACCATAACTTCAGTAGTGCAGTAGCCATGGTGTATAGAATTGCTTTGGTCAGTTTGTGTCGAATCTCCTGTTATCAATAATATTTGTCTTATCACTTTGAGTATAATCAATCTTACCTGAAAGCACCACAAGGGGTTAAAGGTTTTACGTGAAAATACCAAAAGTAGACTCAAAATGGTCACTTTTCTGCTAAATATGAGTGAGAAGAGGTTTTAAGTGTAAATACGGAAAGTTTTATCACAACAGTTAATGTTATGCCATATCGACATGTTCCAAAACTTTGAAGCTCTAAACATTATATTCGAAATTGGCTACGGGTCGACCCTGTAATGGAGTTCTGGATTTCGGACCTGGCGTATCGGAATCGAATCCTTCGAATACCAAACAATATTAACTGCACTGTGAATTGTGGATGCATTAGAAGAATTCGATGACGAGGAACCCACTTTGAGACTAATAATGGCTGGAGACGGCTTGAATGGGTAATGAAGAAAAACTTTAATATAACAGCAAATGTACAACGTTTCGACAAGGTTTTTCGAAACGTTGTACATTTGCTGTTATATTAAAGTTTTTCTTCATTACCCATTCAAGCCGTCTCCAGCCAGCATTAGAAGAATGACAGTCAAGTTAGACCGTTAGCGTAGATGGTGGGTGGTAGTGTGCTGCTGACTGCCTGATTTCCAACTGGTCAGCAGTTCAAAATCAAGGACGGCGATAGACAGTCTTACTAACAGAGACAGCACCAGTCGTAGTCACTACGTTTATAACAACAAGTTTTATTGTTATTTCATTCGGAATAAAAATATAAAATACGGCTATTTGTTTTTCATATAGTATTGAGACTTAACACTAAATCTGTTAACATTATTATTGTTGTTATTTTCATCTGATTGTTAACTTTTTCTATTATCAGAATCAGTGAGAACTGTTATTTTCGTTGAAAGCTTTCTGAATGATTGTATAAATAAGCCACTAACTTAGATACACGCTTGGTCGAAATGCAACCGGGTATGTTTAAAACTAGTGGAGACAACTTCTTTAGCAGGAAAGTAACTAAAATGATTTAACAATGTCATTAATATGGAGGTTTGTTATTAGCTTAGCAAAAGCGTTTTCATTGCCTTCAAAGTATTGTTTCTCTAGCACGAGTCTGTGTTTTTACGAAGGAGCTCCCGCGTCACATCGGCGAGTTGTCTGTTTCAGTCTGGTTGTCGTACTGTTTGTTATTCAGTGCTGGATCAAGGTCGTAAGTTTTCAAATCTTGAAAAGCGAAGAAGAAAACCTCAAGGTTTCATTCATTTAAGAAAACCAAACCTGAAATATGGATTTTTTTTAATGATTTTTTCACAATGTGAGTTTTTCAACGTTCAGTTAATGGTATTAAACAAAGCAGGAAACTACAGAAAAACAAAATTGTATTATATTCTCAACCTATTTCGGAAATGCCACCTTTATCATAGAGATAGTTTTTTGCGAGTGTGTGTGTGTGTTTTTTTTAACAAACCTGACACATTCACTCAACTACACGAAAACTTGAGAGTTAAACGGCTCTTGCACACTAATCTTTACACTGTACAGAAATGACGTTCTTAAGAAAATGAAATTACGTCACTTATATAAACGAGGCTTACGGCACTGTAGGAGTCCTCGTAAGTGCAAAAACTTCTCAGAATCTGTTATGAAAAAAATAAAAGGAGTAAGCCACTAATTCGTGTCTTTCTATAAACTTTCTTACAAATATTTTTCATTTCGTTATTTAAACGTCTATATTGATTTCTTCATCAAATTCAAAAACAAATGACTCTCTAGTTTTGTATACATAATATTTGTATCAAACAAATATTATGAAGTAACATTTGAAATTGCTTAGGTGACAGTTGGCATTGTAATGCATTTGATAGGAATTACTTATATTTTAATCCCCTAGTGGGCCAGCAGTAAGTTCCCAACTTATCACGCTTAAATTCGGGGTTCGATTCCCTGTGGTGTTGTTTTACACTAAGAATGGCAACTTATATTATTGTTACGTAAAAATTTAAATGACAGAATGGTTTAAAACGAAATAAAAACCTTACTGGTTACACAGTTTTTGGAGGGACGCAATACAAACCTTTTAAAATTTGAAAACAATAACAGGATTAACAGATAGAAATAGACAAAAAAAAAAAGAAGAGGAAATTAAAGATTAATCTGTTTCACAAAAGTAACTTGGACTGATGTAGCCAATGAGAAGTGAAGATGAATGACACGTTAGTTCAATTAAATTTACTTGAATAGATTTCAAAGAGGAATTATAATAACCCAGCGAAAAATAGTCTTAGAATGTTATTAACAGAGAAGCGTTTGACATTGTGGAACTCAGTAAATATCACTATCTACTACTGATATACAATAAAACACACAGATCCGATTCATATCAGTTTCGCCCCCCAGTAGCACAGCGGTATGTCTGCGGACTTACAACGCTAGAAACCGGGTTTTGATACT
>NW_013666030.1:389137-402979 GCF_000517525.1 Limulus polyphemus
CTTTTTATTACGAAAAAAGTCAGATTCTAAGACACAAAACAGTAACAGTGTTCCTCAAGTTTTTTTAAAGAAATGCCGGTGATATAGATAGTTTATATATGATAAAATAAAACAAGTACTATTGAAAAAAAAAAATTACAATTTTAATTTTTAGTTAATTTATTTTCTCTATAAACATTCGTATGTGTTAATGTTGGCTTAATACTAAAACTCTGAACCATAACACAACGGTTTTAATTAAAATATCAGAAAGGTATTTTTCACTGAAAGAAAAACAAGGGCTAAAGTATAGAGACAGTGCAACATTAAGTCTAATTATGTTTCACCGTAGTCGTGGGCGGGAGGAGTTTCATTCGTTATCTGACGACCTGGTTCCAGGTAGCTTACGGCAGCACCCGTCAAAGCCTGGGAACCAGCCCATCTCGTGGCTTCTCCACTCGGGTATAAAAAGGGCGATTTTACCCAGTTGAACCAGTGAACTTCTTGGTGAAAAGAAAGTGACATTAGGTAGGTAGTTGGCTGAACTTCTAACTTTCCCGCGTTATACCTAGCACTAACGATCATGGATCCTGTAACTCGGTAAAATACTTCATTACGTGTTTCAAAGTTTACCGAAGAAAATATCCGTCACTCTAAATTAAGTGGAAAAAACTTTTTTTTTCTTTTGTCGATTGTGATAAAGGTGTTTTCTCTGTGGTGTTTGACTGCTTTCCGTTGGGGAGAGCTGCCAAGGCCTTTTAAACTTAAAATAATAATAATAATATATACATAGTCCTTGTTTAATATTTTGAATCGTACTGAAAGCTCGTCTCTTTTCTTTGCAGGTTGATCTACAAACGGTTCGTCTTTTATCGTCATACATCAACAGCAATGATGAAATACGTGTTTTTTGTGGGTAAGTTTCAGTGAATGTTCTTTCACCATTATACTTTTGAAAAATTATCGTCCAATTTCGAGTTACTTGAACTATAAACGTTTATAAATGTAAATTGGTACAGAAATAATGCCTGTATCATGCAAAACCAAATATCTTAAAAAAACGAAAACGGTAAAATATAACTCAACAAGGTTTTGTCCATTTTTTTCTATAGTAAATACATTCCTTAAGCCTTTCACATGCTTACAAAATAACTGTAAAAAAATTAAGAAAAAATATGCTTACATATTCTTTTTTTTGTTCTTTTTCTGTAGCTTCAATGTTCTTGGCGATTACTTTTTCATTTCCACGGGTAAGTTATGATTTATGTACTAAAATATTTACCTTATAAAAATGCCACTGCTTATAACGCTAAACTTCGGGTTTCGATACCCACTGTGGACATAGCACTGATAGTGATAGCTTCTTGTGTAGCTTCGTGCTTAACAACAAACAGCGAAACTTTATAAAATGTGATAGTATTTTGTGTAAGTATGTAGCAGAGAACCATATCTGGATTTTTTAATCTTATAAATTTTAGTTGCAACAAAATATACTCTCGGATTTTTATGCAATACGTTGTAATTTGAAACTTTTGCGGAGTAAATATTGCACATTGTTAGTCAAATAAACGATTTACCTTTTTATTTTTTGTTCAATGAGATCTAGTTGCTGCCTGGTTCATCTAGTCTTATGGTGTTAGTAGAGCTGTATTCTATTCAAAACTTCAGAGTAGGTTCGAATTGACACTTTAACATCATGTCAAATATATCCAATATGGTAATCGTAAATATCGTAAGAATTAGGTAATGTTTTTTTTTCCTTTGTTAGCCAAACCTGAAGGACTTATAGCAAAAGTGATATGAAAATATTAGATTATATTTTATTTATATGTAACTGTCATTAAACTATTACTATGAATTTAAGTTGATTTATATTTTTATTTCATATTTTACTATTAAACAGGTAAAACGTGAGGCCTATGATCTTCCAGCTGGAGCAGATGAGATAATAAAAAAACAGATAATTACAAGTTTTAGCTGCGAGGGTTACAATTATGGATACTACGCTGACATAGAAAACGACTGTAAGATTTTCCACGTTTGCCTTCCTCAAACGCTGCCCAATGGAGAGCAGATTGTTTCTCATTATAGTTTCTTCTGTGGAAACCAGACAGTTTTCAACCAACTTACACTTACTTGTGCTTTCCCAGAAGAGGCCGTGCCCTGTGGCAAAGCATCTGAGTTTTACAATGTCAACGACAACATTGGAATTGAAGACGCTTTATTTTTAACTGATGATGTTGTGCAAAGGGCAAATGCTTTGATTTACGAATTTGGGTCTCGTCTAAATGGAAAATAAACTGTTGGGGTGAAGGGGTCACAAACCACCAAGCAGGCTATACAGAACGTATTCCAGCTAGGGTTGTCACAATTCTTATTTAATGTGTCACTAATAATGAAAGCTTTAAAGTAAACTTATTTGTTACTTTATTTTATGTTTCAAATGAACTGAGTTTCATCTTAATCCAAAATTCCAATATGTGAAGTAAGAGCCAATTTAATGTGTTAGAACAACAATATTTTTGTTTCATTATGCACTGTATTGTCTTCTAACTGGGTTTAATTTTCTTAAACTGTCATGGTTTAAGGTACATATATTTGGTTAAACTTCAAACAGTTGAACATTTTGTTAAGCTTTTTTTCTAATGGTCTATTTGTGTATTACCTAGTTTGTTTGTATTTGCTTTTTGCAATCGTATGTGTGTATATATATATATATATATATTTGTGCGTGTGTTTATAATAAAGCACTAAACTTGAAATATAAGGTTCTGATTCTTTTAGATTTCATCAAGAACTTGTTATAATCCACTTCTAATTGGGTGATTAGAGACACGTGCTTCCCTATATGTACGTTTATAAATATTTGACAGAAATACTCTGAAACAGACATGATTAATTCACATTCCTCATTACCGCCAATTTCTCTGTTTATTATATTTGATAGGAAAATAGAAATTAAATGAAAACCACTCTACTAGAACATTTCAGCAAACATGAACTTTATTTTAAGCCAGGAAAGAGCCAGAGAGCGTTTTAATATACAAGAATAGGTCTCAGTATTTTCGTAAAAAATATTACCACAAAGGTATCACAACCTCCTCTCTTTGTAGTTTGATTTATAGGACAAAAGTGGGTCCGTGGGAAGAGTCATAATCAGAGAAAGAATTTCTCAAATGCTGATAAAGGTACATGTTTAACAAATACAATGTCTTTCTTTATAATTTGTTTGTTTGTTTGATGCTAAGCACAAAGCTACACAATGGGCTATCTGTGCCCATCACGAGTATCGAAACTCGGTTTTTAGTGTTATAAACTTTGAGACTTTCCGCTGAGCCACTGCGGGGGTGGGGCACAATGTCTCCTAATTCATTCAATTAACTATTTATTTCAGACTTACTGAGTGATAATTTTATAAAGACAGCTAAAATCTACGTGACGATAAACGTCTGGGACAAACAGACTAAAAATAATTTAAGCTATTTTCAGTGTTAGATTTGTGTGCTACGGTTATTTGATTTCTGACATATTTCTATGTGTTACATACACATGGAAGTTCATAGTTTTTTAATCCAATAAAGTACATTAAGTTATATATTTTTGCAAGCGCTTCTAACAAAGAACTGATTACTTATAACACACACGTTTGGAGCAGTTACTAGCTTTAATTGCTTTAAACAATTTAATTGAACAAGGGGTTAGTTATAAGATTTTTCTATTAATGTAGTTTTATTATTATTTTCAACTGTAATCAATTTTTAAAGCACTTTTGGATGTTTTTTGCAAAACATTTATATATTATATCAAAATGCAGGACTTCAGATTAATATATACATAACTGGGCAATTCCTATTTACAGATTCTTTTCCTAAAGCTTCTGATAGTAGTTTTATTTTCAGATATTCATATGCCATGAGTGTTTGTTTTACTTCTAACAGCCGTTAGCCCCATCGGTGGTTCAACGGTGAATCTGAGGTTTTATAACGCTCACAAATCGGGTTTCGATACCTGCGGTGGCCAAAGAATAGATAGCCCATTATGTAGCTTTGTGCTTAACAGCAACAAACAACAGCTAGTACGTTGTTTAAAAAAAAGAAAGAGAAATTTTAAAAGTACATTGGTACATAAGATTAAACGTCCCGGCATGGCCAGGTGGTTAGGGCGCTTTATTCGCAATCTGAGGGTTGCGCGTTCGAATCCCCTTCCACCAAACGTGCTCGCCCTTCCAGCCGTGGTGGCATTATAATGTTACAGTCAATCCCACTATTCGTTGATACAAGAGTAGCCCAAAAGTTGGTGATTACTAGGTGTCATGTGTAGCTTTGCACGAAATTTAAAACAAAGAAACAGACATTGAATTTTTCTGTTGTTAGCGCCCCCTGATGTCATTTGGGCAACTAAAATATATAAAACATTTAAGAGCTATTAGTAAGTTATTACTAATACTGCTTTAACATTAATGGATACTTCACCAGTTCTAGACTACTTCAATTTTCTGAATTAAATCACTGTATAAATTCATATTGCATCTTTGTTTTTTAGACTGTATTTCTGTTCTAATACTATTTTCATCCACTTGTCTTCTGGTTTCCCGCCAATTTCGCTTGTAAAAACAGTTCATTTTCCTGGTCTCGTGATTGTTTGGGCCTTCATGTCAGCATTTTAAAGTTATTCTATTATCACGAAAATTAAAACTATAAATATTATGTTAAAACGACACGTTCTTGCTTTTAATGAAGAAGAACCCTTTCCAGAAAACTCAAGCCTTTGTTCATGCTTCAACGCTTTCTCGGACTTCGAGTGCATTGTTATTTTAATGAGTCAATAGTATCTTGCCAAGTTTTTTAATCACAGACTTACATTTATTTCCTAAATATTAAATGTTTATTTTAAAAGTTTGATATGCTTTCATCACTGACTTAAAATGCGAGATTTCTGTCCTCTTTTTTTTTTCATAAATAAAAAGCCTCCAGTGGCTCCACGGTAAATTTGAGGGCTTATACGTTAAAAATCTAGGTTCGATACCCGTGTTGGACATGTAGCTTTTCACTTAAAAGCAAACGAACAAAGCACAAAAAATAGAAAAATACATTTAAGTTACAAATGCATGTTTCCCGTCTTTTTGCGACTTCTTTATTGTCTGTAATTGATTAAGAGAGATAAAATTTGTAAAAATACGCGAGGTTTACTTAATAAATGGTTATCTATTTTAATGAGAATCACGAGTAATGAAATATTTCATGTGTTACCATTTGATAGTATAAAAAACACATTACCATTTATTGTATACCTGTTTTCACAACGTTCTTATTTCTGATGTTCCTCCTCACTTTAGTATAATTTTAAGCGTATCCAACCTAGTGGTTAGTTCACCCACACTGTAAATCAAAAGATTCAAAGTTCACGTCCCATTGCTTGCCAAAACTTGCTTCGCACTATCGGCCTGCGTTTGTTATAAAAGTTACTGACATAGCCCGTTGTGTAGCTTTGCATGAAAATTCTAACGTAAACAAACCCTTTAATACAAAGAAAAAAATAAAAACAATTTGGCTGGTAGATTTCTCAGGATTTTTACCCTGTTTAAAGCGAAACGGTTTTCGTGTAAGTGGACACTTTTTTTTCAATGTTTACCAATTTTGATGTGAGACAATCAAATATTTTATAAGTTATTATGCGGCAGGTATATATGAATTGTTCTGGTATGATCTGGTGGTTAAGGCACTCAACTCGCAATCTGCATATCGGGGGATCGAAACTCGGTGCCAAAAATGTTTGTGGTAGGTGCTGCTGGCCAATTACTTACCCTCTAGTCGGTATTTCTAAATTAAGGACGGCGGCAGGTAGCCTTAGTAGCTTTGCCATAAAAACTAATGTATGAATTGTTTAGTATTAATATATTAACCTTCGTTATGATCGCTTGTTCCCCACTCGCCCGTTTATTGCTCTCCGGGAAAGGATTGAGCAGGTAATGATTTTATTCAATGTAAACAAATGTGTGTATACAGGTGTGGTTTTATTGGCGCAACAACATCACTCGCAATAGGTTATATAGCGGCAACTAAGAGTTTAGCTTGAAAATCAGTTGATACAGCTTCATTTCCTTCATGGTAAATAGAGGTAAGTTAACTTGCATCCAATTTGGGCCAAAATGTATGGTTATCTTCGCTTTCGAGGCTGTTGACTGTCTGCCAATTTATCGTCATTGCGCATACTCTGGGAAGAGAAAACATGTGGATACTCAATATAAATATTCCTGAAGTCTATGAAGACCAAACAGTTAAGAATGTGTTTTTGACAAACCAAACTGAGTCAAGATTAACAATCTATTAAGTAATATTCGGATTAATGTTTGTTGAAAGTTTTCATTATTTCCTTAATGATTTAGATTTCCCGATTTATCTGTATATATTGGAGTTGGAATATTTTTATCAAACACGAAGATTGCGCGTCACGAGTTTATTCTGCAATCTCCTGGCACATTTGTCCTAATCCCAACGTTTTGTGTGTTATTATTAGCGTTTGATACAGGTCTAGATGTGTAATTTTTACACAGGATAATAGAGATGTGTAAAATGGAAATATCTTATTTAAAGATAAAAAAAATCTTTGGTTGCTCCAGATCTATCCAAAACGCCACTTTCCTAAAGATGAAACTTTGTACATGTTATAGAGATAGAAAATGATTGGTCTGTTATGTAGTCTGTAGGAACATTACCAAATTCCTTAAATTTCAAAATAATTCCAATGGTACACCCCTTGAACATGTGTACCCACAGTCTGTTAGCTGTCTGTAGGAACATTACCAAATTCCTTAAATTTCAAAATAATTCCAATGGTACACCCCTTGAACATGTGTACCCACAGTCTGTTAGCTTTCTCTCAAAGATGCTCAATTTGTACCAGTTTTGTCTAGAGAGTTGTGTGTGGGATGGGTGGGTAGGGGTAAGCTATACATAATTTTTTTTATAGTTTCTAAGTTCTTTTGCTATTATATCAAAAAACAAAACAACATAGAACCTGAAGGTAGGAATCAGACATTTAAAATAAGTACTTTTCAACTTTAGATGTGAGCTTGGAATATCAGAATAACGTGTCAAAAGTAACTAAAATGGTTAAATATCTGTGAATAAGAAATACATGGAAAATAACATATTCTAATAAAATAACTACTTCTGCTTTTCTTTTTAAAATGTTCATATGTGACGTATTATACAGTTATTCCATATGTGGTTTATATTCTTCTTCGAAGTCATTAGTCGAATTTATCCACGTTGTCCCAGTCAACAGCTAATGTGCAAGTTTATGTTATACATATTTTTGAAAATTCACAATTCTTGAAGTAAATGGCAACTTCCATCTTTCTTAGTTATAGTAAATTTCTACAATTTTATTTCGAGATCTAGTGATAAACTGTATTAGAAAACACAAACCCAACAATTTAAGTCACTATTAAGCATATATATAATAAACCAAAATACTTTACTTTCTGCACAGAATAACAGGCGAATGAGTTGGAGAAGAACAAGTATCTTGTTAATAAAGCCTTAAGTTACTGTTGAGAGTGGTTTGGTTTAATTATGTATGTATACATCATACATGTCATATATATATATATATATATATCATTTTTATCCTAAAATCAGAATTATTGTTTTTATACAAATAGATTTTCCACATATTAATTTATACCAGCAGTTCTCAATTTGTGGGTTGGTAAAAAAGTAGCCCAAGAGTTGGCGGTGGGTGGTGATGACTAGCTCCCTTCCTTCTAGTCTTACACTGCTAAATTAGGGACGGCTAGTGCAGATAGCCCTCGAGTAGCCTTGCGCGAAATTCATAACAAACAAACAATCAATTTGTGGTCCGCGTGCTCTCTTCAGTTGGTTCGTGGAAAGGTTGCATGAAAGAACCGACAGCATAGTGTATGAATCTCATTGTGGTTCGCCAAGAAAAAACATAATTCAGGTGGTCAGCTAGAAAGAAAGTTTCAGAACCACTGATCTATACTATAAATCAGTCTATGTCTGTCCATGACGAACATTTTCTAACTTCCCGACCTATGATCAACATGAAACTTTCAAAGATTTTTGGGTATGACCTATAGAGCTGTACTTTATCCGTTTCCCCCTTTTTTTTACGAGTTTGCTAGCATTTTAAATTTTTCTCTTAAATATGTATTAGTTTCCTGAACTCTTATCTCCAGGAAACATTTAGAGGTTATTGGATGTAACCCACATCTTCAGAACAATTACAAGTATATGTTAGATAATACTGAAAATAATTACACCAGTAAAAAGCTGACCAGTAGAGATACATTTCCAGAAACTTTTATAAGTCAGTGTCCAGCAGAACAGGACACACACGCTTTCTCGTCGTCCCCCTGATTCCAACAAAATAAATACCGCGCATGGTGCGGGTACCTTTGCTAATTTGAATAATATTAACAACAAAAGTTATATTTAATTAGAACAACATGAACAGACCTTGCAGACGTTTGTCATGTTGTAGATGAAGGATTTATATTTATTTGTATGTTTGTACGTGCGATAACTAGGTTAAAGATATGAGTAGACCTTGTAGACGTTTGTCATGATATAGATGAAGTATTTATATATTTGTATGTTTGTACGTGCGATAACTAGGTTAAAGATATGAGTAGATCTTGTACACGTTTGTCATGATGTAGATGAAGTATTTATATCTATTTGTATCCGTTTGTACGTGCGATAACTAGGTTAAAGATACGAGTAGATCTTGTAGACGTTTGTCATGATGTAGATGAAGTATTTATATCTATTTATATGTTTGTACGTGCGATAACTAGGTTAAAGATATGAGTAGATCTTGTAGACGTTTGTCATGATGTAGATGAAGTATTTATATCTATTTATATGTTTGTACGTGCGATAACTAGGTTAAAGATACGAGTAGATCTTGTAGACGTTTGTCATGATGTAGATGAAGTATTTATATATATTTGTATGTTTGTACGTGCGATAACTAGGTTAAAGATACGAGTAGATCTTGTAGACGTTTGTCATGATGTAGATGAAGTATTTATATCTATTTATATGTTTGTACGTGCGATAACTAGGTTAAAGATACGAGTAGATCTTGTAGACGTTTGTCATGATGTAGATGAAGTATTTATATCTATTTGTATGTTTGTTTGTATAATAACCAGAGTTTGCCCAATCACAGTGTGAAGTTCTGATAATATCAACAAAATAACGTAATACTTTAGAACGGAAGGCACGAGCATTTCATAATTATTACTTCAGTATTATAAAGATCTGGTAATGAAACTTGTAACAAAGACTTTCTTTGGCATTTTATAAAGCTATTATTGGATATACGGCTGTTAAAGAACACAAGTTTCGTGGCTGTACACGGGCAAAACAGAGCTAAATCTTTGTAATAGCATTGCATTTTAAGAAAATTCGAATTTACGTAAATAAAAATGTTATTTTAGGAGAATCGGGATTGAAAGAAATAATCATATGTATATATTTAGTAGAATACTATTTTTAGCAAGCCACGCGGAAGTTTCTATTGAATATTGAATAGTTTTTTTCCAATTTGTTTCTCAATTTTCTGCAAGGCTACAAAAAAGCTATCTGCTCTAGTAGTCTCTAATTTGGAACTGCTAAACAAGAGGGAAGACAATTTGTCAAGAGCACCGTCCACCGACTCTTTGAATTTGATTGTCACTCTTATAACCCATCCACGACCCCAAAATGAGGAGTCTGATATTGTTTTTTTTTACGGTAACGGGACGCAAACTATGGACTCTCTGATACATAGTTCAGAGTCTTACTCTTATCTGATTTAATACCGAATCATCATCATCATCAACTTTACAAATAAGTATTTCGTTTTGAAGACATAATTTAATGAAAATGATGAAGAGATAACAAAAACCGGTAGAATAGTTACTTTCTGAAATAGGTTCTTCAAAGACGGTGGTAATTATGAAAGCTCAGCAGAAACAAACTTAGTGTACATAAGAGTTAGATAAAGAAATTCGGATAATATTAAAGACTGCTAGCGTATCGTAAGCAGAAAATCTTCTAAGAATACGTTAACTGACGCAATTTTTGTTAAAAATTGTTTATCTTAGAATTTACACATGAAATTCCACATACAATAAAAAAAACATTCTGTATATATATATATATATATATATATCACTGAAATGGAAGCGTAAAAAGGCTACTTCATAAAGCTTGTTTTGTTTGTTTGTATTTTAATTATGCACAAAGCTACACAAGGGCTATCTGTGCTCTGCCCACCACGGGTATCGAAACCCGGATTCTAGCGTTGTAAGTCCGCAAACATACCGCTATGCCACTGGGGGGGGGCAGCATTTAGTGATCTGTGGTGCTAATATCGACACACGTTATATACATTACAACTGTGGAAGTCTCCTTCAACAATCAATCACGAAAACAAGTCCAATTTATTAGTTTGTTTTTATATGGTGTAAAATGTTATAGCGGTTCCTAGGAAGTATCGATTGAAATTCTGTGAATGTCTAATATTTATGCACGATCAAAATTAACGTTTAAAAGTTAAATTAATAGAAAATAACTCGTGTAGATATTCTAACGTAAGCTTTCAAAAGAGAAAGGTTTTGATTTCGATTACCTGCCCTACTTCAACTCTGAAATTTAGAGCAACCATTGAACATTTGTCGTACTTCATCTCTATAATTTTGTGGGAATCTCCCAAAACTGTTAAATTTTTTGAACCACTTTAGAATCTGTATTTGAGTCAACGCTGTTGTATTGTGGATGAATTAACTCACTACAATTATATTCTTCGTAAATTTTATATATTCACATTAATGTGTCTTTGAGTGCCTTACTTTAATAAAGATACATTAGACTTACTCATTAATAAGAAGTTTTAGGTAGATTTATTTAGATATTATTATTGCTTTTATTTTTAACACAAAGCTGCACAATGAACTGTCTGCGTTTTCTCCGCTGCAGTAATCTAAACAATTCTAGGTTTATAAACCGTCAAACTTACCACTGAGTCATTGGGGAACTAAATATTATTATTATACTTTATATTATTGTGAATTCTCAGGTGCAGTGTTAACCTTCAGGTAATAATAGTAACTGCTCTAATGAGAGGTTCGCCGTTGTAGAATTTACCTGAATTCCTGACTTCAGTGAATTGAAGAAAAGTGTATGTTTTTGTTATAGGAGAGTCACATTAGGCGATCAGCTGTGTCCACCAAAGAGAATCGAACCTCTTATTGTAGCATTGCAAGTCCGAAGACTTACAGCTGTCCCACCGGTATGATATAGTGTAAAACAATGTGAAGAACTGATGCTTTATTCACGTGTTAACACAAGTGTACTTAGTACTATTCACAGACAGGACGAGTGCACAAAATTCCTGCACTTCTCTCTAACTGTTAATTGCTTTATCTGAGTATGGAGAAATCCCGAATAAGACTGAGGTATATGTGCATTGCAATAGGGTCGATTCTCCCAGAATGCCCTTGCCACCCAGGTCACTTGATCATCTTATAAGTAAAAATAGGGAGAAAAAGCTACCAGGTATTATTAAACTTCTACATGATTGATGTCACTAGAAATACATTAGTGCAAGATTAAAGAATTCTGAAACAGCATTTCAGAAGGAAAGTTCAACAACACCAAAATGGGATAATGCTCGTTAACAATGTGTCACTAACTCAAGAATAAAGTGGGGACATTTCATAGCCAATAGGGGCAATGCCCCTTAACTTAAGGATAGAGTCGTAACATTCCTGATAACCAGTATATCTGCACATTTAATGCAATAGGTGCGCCGAAAGTTTGGAACTGTGAAAAATTTAGAAAATTTTGATGAAAAAGAAATGTTTAATTTTCCATTTAAAAAAAAAACGATAAAGAAATACCATATTATTATCATAAATACTTTTTTTTTACATTTGGATAATCTATACTTTGTTTTAACTGATGAATCCTATTAATTTTATGTGTAGCGTTACTACTTTGTACTCATTTTGAATTCACACTATTATATTTTAATTGACCCGTAGATTCTCAGTGACCTGACTTTTGTCAGATGTTATATAAAAGCAGTTTTATTAATCTAAAAATTAACTTTTAGTTCTGATCTACATAGTTAGCTTACTTTTGATCAGAAGTTAATATAATATTGTATTCAGCGTTTGGTGATGAATGCAGTTCCAAAACGTTCGTTTTTTCTTTCTAATACTCGAGTTGTTCGTCAGAATAAGTCAGAAGTCTAACTGTCACATTTTGTTGTGGTGTTATTGCATATGTGAAACAAGAAGGAATCCTCAATAGTTGCAGCTGTAATTAGATCTCAAATCGGTCAAGAGATGGAGCCATGAGCTAAAAGTTTGTACTTGGGAAAAACAAATTCGGAGCCATTCTATGAGCCTCTATACCCCGGCTAAAAACGGGGGAGCAAATGCCTCCCATTGAAGTAAACGTTTAAAGAAATAATCTAAAACATTAGAATGAGTTGATCATTAGAATTTTTATTTTTTTGCATTGGATGATAAATTGGGGTTCTTTTAAGTATTTTCAGCGCTTAACTGATATCTATAGTTTTAGTAATTATGCACTGAAGTTCTCGCTGAATAAATCAACGAATAGTAAAAAGCAATCAATCTTGCTAGTTTGTGATTACAGGTATCTACGTTAAAACCAGTAGTGTAATTTCTGATAAGGTTTACCTTAATTTTGTAACGTTGTTCTTTTGTTAGCGGGTTCTTTTAAACTGTTTGGTCAATATAATTCAAAGTCTAATCCACGTAAACGATAACACAACAGTTTATTTCTTCTTTAACGTTTCTGCTAGCTTGAACACTTTTACACTGTTGTAACTTGTTGTAGATGTACATTTACAAATGACTCTAATTGCACTTTGTTGACATAAAGAATAAAGTTACTTCTACAAAGTAACTCAATATGCGCGATATCTAGCACAAATCTAATTGCTTAAAAACGAAAATACAGTGACTGATTTACTCTACCGGCTAGAATCAACTCTTTTTCTTTTACACTAACTTTTTATACTATCCATCAACTATTTTCTCAATGCTTCCCTGCCCCATTGTATTTATAACCTACCCTCCAATATACGAGAAATCCTGCTTCAAATTTTTGACCCTTCTAGGCCTAATTTAACGTCGTCATTACGACCTGCAGCTTCTTCTTACCAAAAGCGAAACAGAAGCATTAAGAACATAACTTATAACAATAACATTAAGCTATAGGTTCACAATGCGGTATAAAAGCCATAAACAGATTGTCCCATTCGACCCAATGCATCTAATCTAGGTACATATAATCACAAAATAGCAAGTTTGTTTTATTGATTTTATAAAACCATTAACTACTAATGAATCTAATGAATACTTCGTAAGTGATAGCTTTAACTTCTCTGACTGTATCTGAACCTATGTACATGCATTTCATTCTCCAAAAGTCTGAGACACGCTGTGTGAGGCTTAAGCCTAATTGTAACCGTCAATTTTCTCGTTTTGCGAGAACAAACTATATTCTAGGCCTATCTTTAGATCTTATTATTAATATTTCTTTTTAGTAAGTATGCATTTGTTTTCTTAGTGTTTTAACCTAGTTTTATAACATATACAATGTTAGATTAATATATTTTTGGGATTGTTATTATAAATTTATATTCTGCTTAATAACATTAGTCGTAGTAGCACTTTCCTGTTTGTTGGTTTTGAAGTTAAGCACAAAGCTACACAATGGGCTATCTGTGCTCTGCCCACCACTGGTATCGAAACCCGGTTTCTAGCGATGTATGTTCGTAGACATGCTGTTGTGCCACTGGAGGCAGTAC
>NW_013666030.1:403831-418628 GCF_000517525.1 Limulus polyphemus
GTTTCGTCGGAACGAAGTTAGAGTTCCTTTTGTTAACTTTTTTTTTTTTTGTACAGTGAAAAACTTCCCGGAACAAACTCACTTAATTTGTATTATATGCAATAACAATTCATAAGAAATCTTAGACTTCATCTTTTTTATTGAAGCTAATATTAATAGGTTATATTAGCGTACAAAAAGTCTAATTAACTAATAATAATATCCTTTTTGTATTCTACATAAGCCTTACAAGTTAAATCGTTACAATGTAACAAATTACAAATGGAAACATAAAATATAGTAATTCTATAAATTAAATTTAGAAGTAAATAAATATTTGATCTAAGAATACAAAAATGACCAACCATACAAAGCGTTATACATTAGATATATCGTAATTTACTGTAATACTAATAGTTAGTATTCTCTAATACTGTTACGTCTCCGTTTGTTAATTAACTTTCCGTAAAAGATGAGGATGCTAACAAAATAAAAGATGTAGCACAAAACTGGTTGAAGAAATTTCTCTCCTTAAAAGGCAAAATAAATGGATATGAAAAGCCCAGAGTTACACCATACATACATAAATATGGTTTACTGGCCCAATTTTCAGGTCAAGATAAATGTTTGTGTAGTTATACAAGCTTTATTTATTATTTCCTCTTATGTTAGAAATAGAGGCAAGTTATTAATTAATCTAAACTAAAATAGAAATAAAAATACTAAATATAATCGATATTTAACGTTTTTCTACAATTTCTTAAAAGTTTAAATATCCTTAAAGAATTATTATTTATATACCATTTAAGTCCTCTTTTGGTTTGTTTGTTTCTTTGTTTGAAGTTAAGCACAAAGCTACACAATGGGCTATCTGTGTTCTGCCCATCACGGGTATCGAAGCTCGGTTTCTAGCGTTGTAAGTCCGCAGACATATCGCTGTGCCATTTCTTGAAAGGAAAGTGACAAAAGAGTATGTTTTCAGCTTTACATCAGTTGAAAAAAAAAGATGTGTTAAAAGTGGAACATAACCAACAAGCCCCCCGCTGGGACAGCGGTAAGTTTTCGGATTTACACTGCTAAAATATGGGGCTCGATTCTTCTCGGTGGATACAGCAGATAGCCTGATGTGGCTTTACTATAAGAAAAACACACATAATTAACATAGAAACAAAGTGGAGGCTACATCAGATGCCCTAAAAGTGAAAAAAAAGATTGAATGTTGTTGGAGAAGGAAACGAAAATATTTAAAGTTGGATAAAGAATATTGGGATGATAAAATTATTGAACTAAAGAAAAAAAGATCAAAAGTTATTTAAACATAAATCTTTGTCATTATTGAACAAACTTGTAAATAATATTCTTAATAAATATAAAAGTACAGTAAAAAAATGTTGACTGTCCAAGAAGAGTGAGATCTTACTTTTCAGAACCATGATGACATCTGTATCGTTTATTTGTACAAACCCCCTGAAAGGGGATGGAGTAATGGATAATACCTTTGCAAAATTTAAGTCTACAATTAGTGTAAACATGCTTTAATTTTTTTACTGTATTTGAATTGAAACACTGTACATTAAATTTTATTGGCCCTGCGAGCGTAGGGAGTAGGAGTAGGATCACGAGCGATCACGGCCAAATTTTGAATATGATCTTGGAGGATCAAGAGACCAAGTTCATAAAGTTATATCACAAAAATTACTTCATAAGTTAATCAGCGAACTATAGATTAAAACATGTAAGACAATATCGGGTAGACCATGTACTGGTGAATAGAAGCAGGGAATGTTTTTGTAAAATTGGCATTTACTGTAGACAGATAAATTATGATAGATGAAGCCCATATAACATTATTAAATAGAATAAACTGTGAAAAACAATTTATGAATATCTAATGATTACAAAGTTATCCTCCCAATTATGCACCCAGAAAAACATGTAGGAGTGGTATATAGTTTTACCCTCATTAAAATATAAAACAAAACGTAGAAAACAGCACATCTACTTAATGTTTTGTGTGTATTCACTATTGTGAGCAACTAGGTAGAAATGATTAATTGCCAAAATGCTGGCCTGAAGCTATTATGTATATGTAACTAACATTCAAGGTCATAGTTCAAACAAGTATTTAGTGAAAAACATTATTTATAATTGTTGTTCGTTAAGCGCCGCAAGGTTACACAATGCGCCGAGCCCATCGTATACGCTATAGATTATATTCTGTTTGTAATAATTTGTTTTGCTTACGCTACACAGTTGCTCAGTTATGAAAACGAGCCTTAAATTTTCTTAAACTCGGTAAAATAATTAGGAAATGAGAAACTATTTTAGAAGTTTTATAATTCCTAAGTTTTATGACATTATCCTGGGAAACTCAAAATCAGTTGAGGGCTACAACACCTGACTAATTATGTAGGGTTCATATCAAACCTGGTGGTTAATAAAAAACAAACAAAAAACCGTGGCAAGGATTTAGTTTTTAAAGGAAAGAAAACTTTCCTAAACTGTGGTGTTCAGGGATATTAATATCCTCCTTCGCGAAAACATTCTTGCTGAGTTCCTTGTGTTAATGAAGTTTCGGAGATAGTCATAACTAATAATTAGGCAGATATGATGACTTGAGAAATGTCTAGAAATTCGGGAGGCAGAGAGAAGACCAAGGTCAGTGACTACGTTGATGAGAAGAAGCAAGGCGACAACATTTGACAAAACACGTTGTAAGGGTAGGTAATAATTGTTAAAGTTTTTGAGTCTACTGTTTGTTAATCCTTTGAAATGTCCTCAGGCTATTTCACAATAACTGGTCAGCTAGCTTTGGATGTGTGCCGAGAATACTACATGTATCCTAGCTTGTACGCAATGTAGGACTGTGCGGTATTATTCTTGTAGAATATATCCCTCTTTAGTTTTCCAGTTTTCTTTGGAATAATAAAATAATTTACTATTTATATTTGGTACAAAGAAATTAAAAAAAAAAAGAAAAGAAAAAAAAACAAGCTACAGGAATGCGTGAATTAATTAACTGTGATTTTAAATATCTATCAGAAACTTCTAAGAGGTTTTTTTTGCGCTCAGATGAGCGGTGAACAATAACAGAATATTATATTTTTCACTCGCTACTAATATCTGATAATAATGCACTTATGTATTTAATGTTAACTAAAATTCCAAATCGTAATGTTTAAGATCGAACAAAGTCTTAACGATGTGTTAATTTAAAAGAACACACATTTAAATGTAACACTTGTCATGTATAAACTTAAACCAATGAATGATGTTTACTAAAGATGATATAAATGAGTATTTCTTTGCATGGTAATCAAACCATTTGGAATATCAACATAAACCTAAAGTCCTAGTCAAACCCTTATACAGTCTGCCTTCGCATTACGGGCGTTCGGGTTTTGGAATTTCGCCCATACGGAAATTATAAAGCGTGACCAATAAATTCGGGGTACGGACCGTAAATTCGCCCTTACGGAATTTTAGGGTAAATATAGAAAAATGCAAAACAAAACCACCAATTTGGCCAAAAATCGTATTTTTTAATATTTTTTTTTATAGAAATGCAGAGCACATTTCCAAGCGTCAGTCACATAGGTGTCGCGCTTTGTTTCATATCAGGCTTTTGTTACGACCGTCATACAGTTGTTCTTTGCATTGGTTTTCAAGACTCTGCAGTGTATTATCATTAATATATATATATGTATATTATTTGAAAACAAGTAAAGTGTGTGCTTGTTTTTCATCGTTGAATTTCTCATTAACAACTCACAGACACCTACTGTAGAAGAAGATTAAGCCCAACTACAACATAGTGTTACTACAGCGGAAGTCACGTGACGCTAGTAACACGTCATGAACTTCTAGAACGTTCATGTCCCTTCCTGAAGCCTTGAGAGGTTACTAGATATGTGGTATTCTTGTATATATATAAGCCGCCAAGAAGTGACGGCAACAATGTGTAATTGAATAGCAGACAGAGATAGATATGGACAGTTGAGTCGTTCGTTGTGAATTATAGCGTTTGTTATAGCGTGACTGTGGAAATTAAGTATATTGCAAAGTTGTATTCAGAAAGAATAAACCAGTTTTATTTAAGAAAGGACTTGTATCGTTAAAGTTTCATCGGAAAGAAATTATACGGAAAATTAACTAACGAACGGAGACGTAAGAATAGTATATATTTATACTATTAAGAAATAGAAGTAAAAGCCATTTATTTCGACAATTGGCAAAAAGAAGAACTTGTATATATATATATATATATTATTTTTAAAATCTGACATCAACCACTTATCCCAATCCTTTGCCCTCGTAGCAGAAGTGGTGCAAATCTTTAGTGCTAATGATCCCAGCTGTGAATGCAGTCTAAAAGTTACAAGATCACTAGATGATGTCATGCACTGCTAAAAGGAGAAGATGCAGCAGAAACAGCAAACAACTCTCGATACATTCTTCGTCAAAAGAGATGAGCCTACACCACATCAAGATGATGATTTACAGGGTGAAGCAGACGTCAGTACCAGTTCTGAGTCTCCCTCTCCCTCCCTCCCTCTGTAAAATTAATTATTTTTGTGTATCTACTATTATTATTGGTGAGTAAAACTATTAAACTAAGGCAGTTACATTTAATGTGTTTTAAAATGTCTTCTTACATTCATATGTGTTTTTATTACTTTTGTGGATAAATATTTTTTATAAGAACTCATCTATACTACTAACATGGGAGGCAATGGGAAAATAAGGTTAGAGTTACGGAATTTCGCGCTACAGAAGTTTTTTCAAAATCACATCCTTTCCGTAACGCGGGGGTCGAATGTACATATTTTGCTCAGCTATCATTGAGGTTTACGTATTTGATACATTACAAGATTTTTCTCGAAAAACTCTGGACAGGGTTAATCATTTTACTGTTCCTAGTTGTGTTTAATTAACCTTAGTTAGTGGCACAGCGGTATGTCTGTGGACTTACAATGCTAGCAACCGGGTTTCGATACCCGTGGTGGGCAGAGCACAGATAGCCCATTGTGTAGCTTTGTGTTTAACTTCAAACAAACAAACACAATAACGAACACATTATTTGTAAAAGTTAATTACGAAGCAGCAAGTTACCCATATACTTCTGAACATGAAAGCTGTCTAAGGACCACAGGAAACTTTCCAATCGTTCGTCTTTTCTATTTTGGTCGTTTTGCGCGACCTGGGAGGATCAGGTTTAATTCAGATCTCTTTCTCATTCTCATCGTTCATATGGCATCTTGTGATAAGATTTCTGTCTCTAAATACTCTTCTTAAATACCCGTTCATGGTCAATACTTCAGATGATGTAACCATTACTCATGCGACCCAATTTTCTGCTAATTGTTGGCTTGGCATGGCCAGGTGGTTAGGGCGCTCGACAAGCAATCTGGCGTGGGGGCGTTAAACGTTACAGTCAATCCCACTATTCATTAGTAAAAAGAGTAGTCCAATATTTGGCGGTGGTAGTGATGACTAGCTGCCTTCCCTCTAGTCTTTCTCGACCCAGTCTTCGTGCTTCCACTCGTTCCGATGTGATCGAATTCTAGTTTTACACAATTCTTGAGGTTTACTGCTAGTAATTTCAATTCTGATTGTAGGATTATAATCAGATTTCGAGTTATAATTACCAGTTTTTAGATTTGGATCGCCCCCCCCCTCCACCAGTGGCACAGCGATATGATTGCGGACTTACAACGCTAGAAACCGGGTTTCGATACCTATGGTTGGAAGATCATAGATAGCTCATTGTGTAGCTTTGTGTTTAACTACCAACAAAATAAGAAAAAAAGTTTCGGATCGCATTGTCCGGAATTAACATTTCCTTCAACTTACATTTTTTTACCTTGAACCACTTCTGAAAATTTTACCGAGATAGCAAAACAATATAGAGCAAGCACTTATAGGGTTCTATAATTCGTAAATGGTAATAAAGAAGTAAATAAAATGGTAAACTTGAATTAAACAAATATTAGAAAAAACTTCCCAAGTAATAGTGGTATGTAATGAATGGTGACATTTATGCGACAACACAGCCAGTTAAATTTTAAAACATTTTTTTTCAATATATATACTTTCATGAATATTTTAACTGCTAAATTTCTTGACATTAACTATGTAGCGTAATAGCTTTCTAAAATTTTTGCACAGTCCAACAAGAAGTGTTGTATTTATAAATGCATTTACGTGAAAATTATAAAATTCACAGGAAACAGTAGATATTTATTTAGATATTCAGTAGGCGCATTGTTTGGTAATCCTATATTATTCAAGTCGTATCTTTGATTTTCTTTGTCCGCGAACTCTTCCAACTGTCTTGAAGCTAGCAGAACCAAACTTGACAGGGTGGCCCTGAGGGGGATTCCTTATCTATATGGCGTATACACTATGAGCAGGGCTAAGACCTACCCGAAGGCCATCCAATCATGACTAAGGTCTAGGAGTATGTCTGCAGAGTTACTGAACTCGAATCTTGTATTGAAATTTCTATGCCTGGCATCCCTCGGGATGCTGGGGACGCCATTTTTGTATATATGTTCATACCTTCACTCACAAGCTAGCAACCAAACTTGGAACATGTGCTCAGTTACCACGGCAAGTGTCCTATCAGCTCTTTATTTCTTCTTCTTCGTTTTATTTATTTTTTGCTGTTGTTGGGGTGCGGGCCGTATGGACCTTTCCTTTATAGTTGTAGAAGTAATTGGTGATAATGGAGGATCTTTTTCGGTATATTTAATGGGACCTCTGTAAATAATAATGGGTGCTAGCATTACCAAAGTGCTTTAGAACACCTTTGTTTGTAATCTACTTTGACATTCCAAACAGAAGACCAGGAACGCTGATGGCATTAATCTTCAAGAAACGAAATGCCGTTCCGGACCGTTCGCCCCAGTTTAACCCTTGCCTTTAGGTATATTCGGACTGTAGTTAAAATCGGTGTTGGCATAATAAAATAATACTTATTTTAATCATGCATACAGATTTTCAGTAATTGTAACATAATATTCGTAAAGGGTTTTGTAATAAATTGTGCGATCTTCCACATATACAAAGTTATATTTATTTCAACGGATTCAGTTCTGCAAATCGTATTATGTAAATTATTATAATATAAAAATGTAGAGCAATACACGGTCATGTAACTTTTAGTGTGCAAAACAGACTTTTAACAGAAATTAATTTATTCATTAAAAGCAACAAAGACTTTTAAATTTTACTGTACTTTATCGTGTCTAAGCAATTTGGTTTGTTTTACCGCGATGCTACACGATAAATTATATGCTTTCTGTCCACCGCGGGGAATCGAATCATGGATTTTAGCGTTGTAATTCCGTAAACTTGCCGAAGACGCTCGGGGGTACATCTAAACAATTCATATTGTTCGAGTTACACAGGCTTTTTACATAGCTTTTGTTGTTTTAGCTTGTTATTTGCAAATTACATGCGCTGCTGCAAATATATGCTGATGTGTGCTTCCGTTGATTAATGGTAGCTAACAAAAAACAATTTTTTAATCAAATAAGAAAAACTCTATGTAAATACCGGCCTGCAGTAGCAAAAAAACAGACTAGAGAAACATGTACCGTCCCATTTGAAATTAAACTATAATCAGAAGAAGACTATTAAGTACGTCTATAATGCCCAACAGGTAGAACTTATAATTGGTTAGTCTCGTTCAAAACCATTAGATATGTTGAAATATTTAGGATAATGAATATCCTTAATAAACTATAAATGAACCCTTATATTCACATTCCAAGCATACTAACTAGCAGGCCACAACTTTTTTAAGTAACGGACATTTTACCTCACTCTCTCTCTTAAGTAAATGGCATTTTTTTCTCTCTTTTTTTAAATCTCTTTAAGCGATATTTAATAATCACCTAGATTAACAGACAACAATAACATATTTCACCCCTATTCTTCACAACGTACAATATTGGTACTTTTTTCACATAAGATCCTGAAAAATTGATTTCTTATCTAATAACATGAAATAATCTCTGTCTAGAATTACAGAGAACAATAAATAAGTTATATACTCACTGCTTCGTAGAATGGGAAAATTAACGAAATTAAGCTCATGTTCGCTTATCAATGAAAATTAATGCAGTAGGTTTTAATACGTAATTGAAGAAAGAGTAAGTTAAAGAAGAAAGAAAAAAATAATTCACTAATAACATTCCGACGAGGCGGATTTGAACCACCGACCTATGGATTACAGATTTCTTACTACAGTCCACCGCTCTACCAACTGAGCTATCGTCGGATGACAAATAATTCTTCTAGAGATTTAGATATACTAATTTATTTTATTTTACTTGTGGTTTTTTTGTTGTTTTTTTTTTGGTGTTGTTGTTGTTTTGTGTGTGTGCTCCGTCTATCACAGTAAATCGAGCCCTGGATTTCAGCGTTGAAAGTCCGTATACTTCCCGCTGACTCATTGTGGGACTCGATAATGACTGAATATTGAGATTGTCAATAAAAAAAAGTTCAGATTCTTTTTTGTTGTTATCATAGTTTGATTTTGTTTAGGAAATCTTTCTTCCAAGCTACACAGAGAGCTATCTACAAAGAGCCGTCCCTAAGTTAAGCTGAGACTTAAGGGAAGGTAGTTAGTCAAAGGCTTCCACCGCCATCTCTTGAGCTTCTCTTACTTTTATCTGACAGAATAAGAAAATTCTAGCTCTCAATTTTATAGGCAACGGCTCCAATATGCGGTGCGCGTTTTTACGACAACAGAACAAAAAACCAACAGTCACTATCGAAATATGCGAAGAAATATATTGAAACTTGTTTTAATCTTACCAAAAGGTCAAAATAAAAGTTTTATTTCTTAAAATGTCATTAAAAACACCTATCCTCCCCAGTGACACAGCGGTATGTCTGCGGACTTACAACACTAGAATCCGGTTTCGATACCTGTGGTAGGCAGGGCATTGTGTAGCTTTGTACTTAATTTCAAACAAACAATAAAAACACATTTTAATGAGTTTTTATTTTATTTTTTCCAATTTGTAAAACCTTTGTTTTACTAAGCTGGCTTCATAACGTTCTTTGCTTGTTTTTACAAAGTACAGGGTAATAATAGATTTTCTGGTGATTAACAATACCAGAATGTCTAAAAAATTTGAAATATTTTGACGTGCAGTAACCAGAAAAATGAATTCAACTTTATGTTTTTGCCGCCCTCTGTCGAATAACTCTTGCACTTCCAAATCATAAGAACAGTAGCTTGTTTAAAATCATAAATAATATTCAACGTTAAACTGTCGAAACATGTGGAGTCGTCAAATTTTTGAAGGTCATAGATAGGCCTAAATAAAATGTTTTTAATTATATACCAGTTTAACGGTGAATATTATTTATGATTTTAACTTTATACACAATTGCCAAAATACTATAATTAAGTAGCTTGTTTAAAGTTATGTACAAAGCTACACGATGGGCTATCTGTGCTCTGCCCACCACGGGTATCGAAACCCGGTTTTTAGCGTTGTAAGTCCGCAGACATACTGTTGTGCCACTGGAGAGTGGGCAAGAACACTACCATTTAATGGGTTATTGATAAGGAGTGAAATTCCTCAAAGCCGGTATAACTCAATTATAAGTAGTGAAACGAATGATAAGTTGATAATTGCACTTGCCATTTATTTTTAGTATTGAAAACAGGTTGTTTGCTGAATAATTCAGAATAATAAGAGTAACACGAATTCTACGTAGGTTTCAAATCTTGTATATATATGCAACAGTATCATTTATTTCTCAATACTTTTGTTTATGCGCATATTTAGCTAAATGGGTTAAATGAAAAATCCTTAAAGGCGTGGCCGATGACTTTTAATGGTGATTCTATTTAAGTAGAAATCATATGTAAACTATTTTAAAACTAATAAAATTTATCAAAATTTCAATGAAATGATGTTTTTCGTCATTTTATAGCATTAGAAATTGGTTTGATAATGTTACTTCAAGAGGAAAAAATTATAAAAGCCTTTTTGTAAGGCACTTCCTACATACATTTAGGGAAGAACTGTGATATCACATGCAGAGCATTTTCCAAGTTAATTCGTATTTCACAGATAAAAAGTAAAGTGTTATATTTCATTAAACCACTTTCTTTTTGTGTGTATGTTAAATAAAATAGTTAAATAATCATGAGCACCTGTTTAGCATTCAGTCACATCTTTGATAACGAAAGCTTTTTGAATTGTTGTAAATAAACATCGATATGTGAACTTTTTTTTTTTAAATTTACAATAATGATAATATACATATATATATGTTATTATCTTATAATAAATATTTGTTATGATATTAAAACTATGTATTAACATTTTTTTTTGCGTTTGATTAAATAAACTGAATAGAAAACAACACAAACAGACTATAGTAGGCGTAATAAAGTTTAGCATCATTCCAGATTTTCAAATCTTATGTGTTATATTACTCATCTTACTTACAAGGCTGGTTGAATTGGAATTCAACAGCTGCTCTTAGACCCTCAAATAATAAAACATGTAGTCGTAGCAATAATAGCAATAATGATGTAATGTCGCATTTTTTGTCTAATTTTTTCCTCCTTTAGTTATTTGTTAAGCCGCCCAAATTGCACAATGAAGGCTTATAACGCTAAAAACCGGGTTTAGATACCCCTAGTGACATCAGCACGTATATCCTACTGTGTAGCTTTGTGCTTAAAAACAAAAAACAAACAATACTTATTGATTAATTTGAACACACCAAGAGTATTGTCTTTGAAAATAAATATAAGATTTACATTATATAAGACATTAGTGGTTTTAGGTTCAAAGCATTTTTTATCGCTTTAATATATTAAGTTTGGTCGCAAAACAGTCTGTGAATGTGACACATACCGACAACAGGATCTTCATTTAATAATACTTGTTTTAGATGTAACAAAAACTGTCAATATTGTGTTTCGGAGAGGCTTGAGCTACACGAAGAAAGTTTTTTTTTAAGTTTCCTTTTCTTACTTTTAAACATTTTCGCACACAGTCAGCAAAATTGTCTAACGGCCAATTTAAAAAATAAGACAAGCTGGGATCTCAAGCAGCTACACATCTAAAGACAAATAAATTGGATATTGCATGTGCTTTACAAAATAAATTAAATAACAACAGAAAAACATGTTGGTAGAATTTTCATATTCTATGCCTATAAACCACATAGAAACAAAAACACACGTATTTGAATTTTGTGCTATTTCTAGATTATTAAAGATATCTTAATATGTAGTATAGTTCAAATTCGATTTCACATATCTGAACCATCAATTTCTATTCACTATAGAGATCAGTGATCCGAACCTGTTACTTTAAAATACAATTTTATTCTCAAAACACACAGCTGTAATTAAGAAAGCAAAAAAGTCAAACATTACAGCTTTTAAAAAGTTTCATTTTAATAAGTAGCTATAAAATAATTAGGTACGCAACGAGAAAAAAGAAGTTTAAGATAAATTTCTATCAATATAAATAAAATAATGACTTATATTTCCCGAATGTATCTTTATTAACTCAATATTTCATTAGGATAACCTACATTGTTCGCTAATTCAGTTGAAATTAATTGGGTGTTTAATATAATAAAACATTTAAAGCGCCCCCTGATAAACTATATTCAAAGTTACATGCATGTCGTTCACGTTGGATGTAAAGTTAGGTGTAGCGGTAACAATACTGTGGAGAGGCAAAAATTTGAATTTATTTGATGATGACTGAAGAATGTGAACGATTTGATATGTTAATCGGGTGTGAAACAGGATATTTTAAAGGTAAATTGAAAGCTAGACATATGTATGTTCACATATAGTTTATATAAGTATAGCGAGTTTTTTGTTTTTACAATTACTAGTAATGCTAATAGTACTTAGTACTAGTAGTACACTACTTTATACTAAAAATTACCATAAAAATTATATTTATAATACAGTATATCTAATTAATTTGGGCAGTTTTACTTAATGAAGTAAATTAATAATACGTAAATTAAGCTCCGTAAAGTTGGTGTAAAAATGTGAAATATTTGCGTCGTTTTGTAATTGTATACTGTAAATTTCATATAGCCATTATAGGTTATTTTATAAATATAGGTTTAACTGTAGGCAGTAGCATAAAAATTACGACCAGTGTCTCTTTAAATTTAATTTTATCACATTAAGGCCGGAAAAACAAGGAAAGTTAAGTGTAAAATATACAAACGAGTATTGCACTTTTGTGGGAATTTCTGTTTTCAATGGCAGTGTAACATAGCAAAATTTCTATCAAAACTTGTAATATTTTTAAATTGTATATATCACTTAATTTTTAAAATTTAAGTATGAGGATTTCATCTAAAAATTTGAATAAAATTTAAGATACTAAATTTCATACATTAAAAAATAAAAATTTATAAAATATTTAAAACTTTCACAAGCTTTAAAATTAAAGTGAAACATACATTTGAAAAGGCTTAAACTTAAGAGTAAATTTTTTGTCATGTTACATCTGAAATAAATATAAGTAACAGAATTTCTTTCTTTACAAACAAGTGTATACATTATGCCTGTTGTCCCTGGAATTTGAAGGTGGTAGATTAAAAGTTTAAAGATACATTGGGCATGATTTTTTTATACTAGGGATAACTATAGTTGAGTTAATTAATATCAAGTCATTTGACAAAGGTATGTGTTTGGCTGCCTTTCTTTGTCAATGCTGTTTAGTCTTGAAAATTTTAACAGATTTTAAGTTTACCAGAATTTTCATGATGAATCACAAAATAAAAGTTTATAAGAAGGTGCAACATAGTATATATAACTTCATATTGTTTGCATACCTTTTATCATTTTTTTCTTGGTACACCTGATTCTAAAAGAAAAAATTAATAACTTTTGACTTATTTATCTGTACAGGAAAAAATAATGTTTGGTTAACTGAAAGTTCTTTATGTATGTTTTAAATGAATTTTTGCACTGGTATTTTTATGTGACTTATGGATTGATGACCACCAATATATTATTCTTTATTAGTTTGAGTGTGATAGTTGAATGTGCTGGGAGATAATTCAACAAAATTATTTGTTTGGTCAAACAAGGGAATATGTAAAGGTGAAAATGTATGAAAGTGCTGCAACAATCACAGTAATATATCAATTTCTTAATTTTAAGGTGTGAACACTGTAAAGAAAAAGTCCTGTAACTTGAACAAACTAAATAGTTTAAGGAAAGAAGATGAAGTAATGCTCATGTGTTGGAATAATGAAGAGGAAACTGAGGTGAGTGGGTATGGGTCTGTTTTGTTGTTTTAAAGTGATAAGTAAATAACATGCATGTTGGATTACCTAAGAACCAGAATATCAAAAGTGAGGCTTCTATGTAATGTTTTTTGACATTTTTAACCTTACAAATATTTTATTAGCAAAATCATAATAATTTTATCACAATTTTATATTTTTATTAATATTTCAAAATTTTGGAATGATTATTTAAAATTTTTTGACTGAAAAAATGATTTCTTGTGTTAAATAATTTATTAGCGGTTCTGTTTTTTTTTAATTTAGTATATGTACAATTTATATTTTCAATTAAAAGGTATAGCATCACATGAAACTTTCCGGTGACTTTCAACCTTAGTTATTTGGTAAAGACATTGGTTAATATTGATTAATAATGTACTGCTCACTACTTAGTCTGAGGACAAATAATGCTCAAAATTCAGTTTCTGGCAGGCATAGTACAGATATCCCATTGTGTAGCTTTGTGCTTAACCACAAAACAGAATAATGTACTTGCTATGCACTATATATTTCATGGAGTTCTTTGTTTTGTTAAATGATACATTTTATGGGTGTGGTATTTTGTTGCTAATTCCTCTGATGTTTTGTAGTTTGTACATTGTTTTATATGAATTTATATTAGTGCTGTAATGATTTCCTTTAATATAAATATGTCACAATATTTTGCTCCACGATACATGTATTTGGGAACAATAGTGCTTGAAATGGGCTAGTACTGCATACCAACACCAGAAATGTATATTTAAATGTACACTATCATTTTTTCTTTGTCCCACTTTATGCATACCAAGACTTTTCTTTTTGCCATTTCATGTGCTGGTGATCACTATCATATTTCCCATGATACCTGTTTACCAAAACTGTCAGTATGCTCGATCCCTTGTCGCAATTGCTTGCTTCTTGTGTACCGATAGACTTGGCCCCATCAGAATAATGGCCATTGAAGCATGTCCCCTGGTGGCATCCCAGCTGTGAAAGGCTTTATACTAAAATGTCAATCCCAAATTTTTTTTGTTTGTTAGAAACTAACATAATTGGTATGTTACTCAATGTATTTGCAATTCATCAAACATAATAAACTGATTGACCTGCAGGAGGTTGACATACACAAATCAACTGATATGTATCATTCGTAACCTACAGGTCATGATATGTATTGCATTGTTACATCTCTAATTTATACTCTGTAGAAAAAACATTTGTGTATCATTAAATGAAGTGAGGCATATCAAGTGAACAAGATATATATATATATTTGGAGGTTTTGGTTACTTTCTTATAGAAATCATTAACTATCAACATTATCACAAATATTTTTATTGACAGTAGAGCAGTCACTGGACATTATTTTGGACATCAGCAATTCAAAGAACATTTATAATAATTGAATACATACAAACCATGATATGCAAAGTACAAGCCAGTAAATATAGTTATGAGGTTAAAACATGATCTATTCTACATTTTGCATCTAAGCTTTTCATATATATATATATATATATAT
>NW_013666030.1:419587-423422 GCF_000517525.1 Limulus polyphemus
ATATATATATATATATATATATAGTTTGGGTTTGAGCTTTGTTCTGGGTATTAGGTGATATGAATTCCACATCTCTAGTGTTCATTTTTTAATTCCCAATAAACAATGGTTAGCCAACTTTTAGCAAGCCAGTTTTTCTTTGTATTGTATCAAATATTTGAGTTTGTAGGTGAAAGTATTGCTAACCACTGATTTTAATATTATTATACTAGTAGTTTATGTCACAATTGCCAGTTTTAAAGTGCACTAGATTTTAAACACTTTAGGTTGTATAGTAATACGTTATTTACTGAAATGTTATTTTTATAGGTGTGTTTAGGCTTAAGAAGACAGTTAGTGAAAACATTCAGTGTTGACAGACTCTGCTTCACCGATGAAGTAGATATTTCTGGAGGAAGCGGTCCTCCAAGAGGCCTTGCTAAGTGTGAAGGGTGAATATCTATGTGATTTTGCATTTAATCATGTTTTCTATGAAATAAAATAGTGCTTAAGTATAGTTCAGTATGAGGTAAGTAAAAGACAACTCTAAAGACCGTACAAACTAGTATCTACTAAAGAACAGTGCTATTATAAGGGAATTTGTAAGTATGATATATGAATTCCAGTTATAAATAGAAATGATTAAACTTCAAAAATGTCAATATATAAAGGTCAGTTATGTTATTGCATGCACTACACAACTATATAGTTGTAGATCTGTGAAATAAGACGGTACTCTTAAGAATGCCAATCACCTTTATGATGTACACCTGTAGAGGGTGATATCATAATTAGAGTAACAAAAATACAATAAATATTTCAAAATTATTTCAATTCAGTAACTGGAGTAATTTCACTTAAAGTTTCTGGAAGATTTTTCATCATACATGCACAATGATAAAATATAAAAGTCCTCTTTCAAGTACATGAAAACAAACATTTGATAAATATCTATGGGGTTTTGAGTTTTTTTTATTTCACTATATAGTAACCTAAGTTAATTTAGGTATGTGAATAATGTTATGACATATTGCCTAATTCATTACTTGCTATTATACAGAGCACTAAATGTTCCTTGGTTATGTATATATATATATATATACTAAAGACTTCTTTTTTTTTCTCCAAAGATGATATTGAAAAGAGAATCAGTGATGTCTTAATTTAGGTTACTGTATGATGATTGAAAAGGATTCAATACCTCATAGATATTATTTTTTATTTCAATTTTAATTTTGTTTGATATACTTTTAACTAATCAATATTTATGAGATATTTTTTATTACTTTGTTATATTTTAGCATAATTATTCTGTCTATTACAAGAGTTTCCATTCTGTTAGTATATTTGTTTTAGTACTTTAATTGTTTAAATTTTTGGAAAGAAAAATCAGATAGCTTTTTTCAATTAAGGTAAATTTATACATTTCATTAGTACCTTATTTAGCAGTCTAGAAAAGTGAAGTGTTGATCATCCCTTGAATAAATTGTATGCATACACTTTGGTATGTAGTAATATACAATATAATGCAAGAAGGGTAAAACATTTCATGTAATTATATTTCATAAGAAATATAAAATACATGTGACATTTTAGTCTGTTAATATTGAATGATCTATGAAAATTTTCACCTGAGTAGTATGAAATAAAGAATATAAAGATAGGCAAAAGCAGACTTGCATCAAAATATATACATAAAATGTATTTATCTAATACTGTTTCTTCACATAGTTTTTGTTCTTGTACAAGCACAAATGTATCACAACAGTATGTGTAATTAAGTGTTAATATGTTAATTAGGAAATGATTTATTTGATTATGTTTGTAAAAGACCCTAGAATTTTGTTTTATTATTCTAAGTTTTGTAAATGGCTTGTGAGTTGTAAAATGATACTAAATTTGGGCATGCAAATACAGCTTGATCATGATTAAAAATTGTTGTGTTATTTGTGGTATAGTGTTCTTTTATTGGGGGTTTACTATGGCCTACCATGCATATAAAAACACAGTTTAATAAATGCTTAACAACAGCATTTGTTATGGTAGATGAGACTTGGTTCTGCACATTTTACAGATCATATTTGTAAGTTTGTTCTTGTGTGCATGCATATAACATCTAAATATTAATTAAATGATAGTAAGTTAATGTTGACATTTTTCAATAAATGTACCTTCCTAAAACAAATTCTACATTTGATATCTGTATTCTGAATTGATTATTAATTGTGTTTCATTGTCTAATTTTTTTTAGAAACCTTCTTACTTGTGTAGAGTCTGGTTTGGTGAGTGTTTGGAATGTCCATCATACAAAAACAGTAAGCAAAAATGTTTTACATATCCTTTTGATCATTAATATCATATGAGAGCCTTTTTATTTATATTTCATATAAACTTATGCATATGTAGTGTTTAAGGGTTATGCACAATATTTTGTTGGTTTTTATGTTGTATTTTGAGTGGTCAAGTTTTGTGTATGATGTGTTAATTTGCATATTTAAGAGTAAATAATAGAAATGTAAACTTTTCCAAACTGTAGAGCAAAATGATTAATGGACCTTGCTAACCAATTAATTGTCAGGCTTATTAACTCTTTCAATCCAGGCTCTATCCTTGGGACTGACCTCGTAACCATTTTGTGCTTGTTATAGTTTTCATGCTATAACTTTTAAATTAGTAAGCAAATATTAATGAAATTGGCAGTTTATCAGTAAACATTACAATGCTTTCATATTCAAAATATCTAATTTTTGTTATTAAGTCTTAAGGTTTGTAAAGCAATGTTTCTCTCATGCTTTTTTTTTCTTTCACATCTTGCCTATCTATCATGCAAAGTAATTTTCATTTTAACTTTTATGTGTCAGAAAATTTTTAAATTTCACATGCGAAATCTTTATAATGTCCAGATGATTATCAAACATTTCTTGAGATAAAACTTTATATTTTATTTGTTATTTTGAGTAATTAAACTCTGTATGATTTCGGGAAATTTGACCAATCTCGCAACCACCATGAAAAATTAGAAAATAAACATAAATTATGTCTCTTTCATTCTAGAATGAGCACAAATTATAACACAAAAACATAAATGTTTAGATGAAATAGCTTAAATTTCATAACATTATACATTTATATATATTTATTTTTATTATATTGACCTTTCATCCAAGCCTGGCTAACCATATAGAAGTTACAACGATGCAGCTCACGTGCACTAATGCTACTGTATCAAATAACATAAAGGTGACATTTGGTTTGTGCAAAGTAGCTTGTCTTGACTGTGTTTTAGTTGACTAGTATTTTGTAAAATACAGTCACACTTCAATTATTATAAATTATATATGTACATAGATTATTACTATTTTTGAAATAAGCTCTTAAAGTTATTTTTCCTAAAACAGAGAACAGTAAATAAAGAAGTAAAGCAAACAATTATCTCTTCTAGTTACGACCTTTGTACTCAATTGCTGTTTGATGTCGGTTGTTAAGCCTTTAAAAATTTTGCACATGGAGAATATGAAACAAAGTATTTTTTTTAGGTTTTTATATATACATTTGAATAACGAAAAAATCAATACATCAATACCATAGAATTCTACTATAAGTTATCAAACTTTAGTAACTAAGCTGTATTTTGGTCTAAAAAATATTAAATTTTGAGCAGACTAAAAACACAACCTACCTCATTGAAATCTTGGTTTAAAAGAAAGAAATGGTGCTAGGTTCATTAGAAAGGCTAAGAAAACCACTAGGGGGACATTCTGAGCTTCTGATTAGTTATTCATGTCATATATAAAAGTAAGTGTATATAAGGGGGCATTTCCAAAAATGGAAGGAGGTGAACTGGGTGCCACTGAGT
>NW_013666030.1:423792-426820 GCF_000517525.1 Limulus polyphemus
AATTAACAAATTGAATAATATATAGTTCTAAAATTTGAATTATAATCTACAGTTTGGTACCAAACTTATTGATATAAATTTTTGAAATAGTAGTTCAATAAAATTTTGAATGCAAGTCAACAAACGAGATGAAATGGCCTTTCACCTGTGACCCGTCTGGTAAAGGTTAATCGATTATATTCAACTAATCAATTATTCTTACATAAGACTTGGATAGTTGAAATAATCAAAAATAGTAATAATTAGAAACCCTAATTTTGGTTAGTTGGTTATTTTTGTGAGTCATAATGCAAAATGAGGTGAACAACCTTGAATTACTCAAAAATAATAATGAGAAAACATAATGGGAATAGTTTGATTACTTGGATAATTGGAATATTAGTAAACAATAAAATCAGAAATGCTAATTTTGATTAATTGATTATTTCATGACATTAACCAATTTTATCATAATTTCTATTAATCTACTATTTTATGTAACAGTAATTGATGTAATCAATGCTTATAATTTATCATTTATTTTTCAGTTAATCAAGTTAATTCCCTAGCTCTACCAAATAGTTTAAAGAAATTGTTTTTCAAGTGCTCTGTATGCATTATTTAATGAAATAAAGCTATAACTTATTTAAGTTGTTTACTTGCTTTAAGTATAGATGTTTTTATGATAAAATACAATGTGAGAACTAGAAATAAAAATAGATGTAGAATTAATTAGGATTTTTTAGAATAAAATTTCAAAGTATTGTCAAGTGCAAAATTAAAAGAAATTTAAGAAAAAAATATTTTCACAAATTTCAAGCTTCATTTTTCAGTATTGTTCACTCCTAATGTTTATTATTCTACCTTTAGATAGAAGGTTTATATACAACTAAATTTATCTGAAAGCATAGTTAAAAAAATTATGATTGACAAACACAGAACACGTTAAGTCACATGTAGAAAGTTGTTTATGTAAAAATGTAATAGGTGAATTGAAATAAAGAGACTAGCATCTAAGTATTCAAATTTTTCACTCTGTTTATATATTAGTGTATTTTATGCACTTATCTGATGTAGGCGTGAGGTTGAAATGTTGCAATATAATATATTTGTGGTTTACTATGAATATTTTTTTAATTACTTCGGAATAAACCTTTATTAAACACAATTTTTTTGTATTTATGTGAAATTCCAATGCTTTCCTGAAAAAAAAAAGTTAATGAAATATATAACAAATAGATTGTATTTTTAATAATGCCTTAATCTTTTAGGCAGAATTTGAAGTTGGAGACAATATCTGTCGGATGCGTCAAAGTCCATTTAAACCTTCAATTCTTGCTACAGGAGGAAAAGAAAACAATCTTAAATTATGGGATGTACAAAATCCTGAAAAACCAGTGTTTGTAGCCAAAAATGTAAGTTTATAATTGTGCAGCTTCTAGTTTATGTCTCAATATTTATCTTGGGAAGTTTTCTTTGTTTACTATTTGTAGGGATTATATATTAAGGTTACAGAGTTGTAATTGCAAGTTTGAGAGTATACAAACAATCAAATTGAACTTGAATACATCACATACAGACAAAAAGGGTTCATGTTGTCTTTCTAGGCTGTTCTTGCACACCCATATTTGAGAAAAGTAGAAATTCAATCCCATCCTTTATTTTTCATGAAATTATTGATTCACCTCTAGTAAAGTTCCAGTCTCCACTTCTGTCAGTATCAACTTATTCCATAAATTAATACCCTTTTAGTAAAACAAAACTGTCTTAACTGGAGCCCTGTCTCTCTTTTACAAATCTTAACACTGTTTTGTGGCATTGGTTCATTGGGCGCTGATTCCATATTGGAGACGAAATTTTTACTATAATTTTTAATAAAATATATAGATACATCTTCTTGAAATTTGGCAAGCTCTTTTTAAATATTGGAAGTCTATTGTAACCAGAAAAGCATAATTTTTTTACTAAAGATTTGCCTGTGGGTCAGTCTGATTCAGACTCTGACCAGTTTCTCACTGCAAGGTAGTTTTCATGTTTCATTTGTATAACCTCTAGAACATCATAAAGTTTATATTTTATCTGCTGTTTTGTATATCTTAACATTAACTGTAGTGAAATTACCAATCATGATCAACGTACAGTGAAATGAAAAATTTAAACATTTGAAATAAAATTTATATCTTTTCATGCATAATTTCCCTTGTTTCATGTAGTTGTTATTTTTAATGTTTCAATTCTTAACTTTTTCACATCTATTTTCTTTATAATTATGGTTTTGTTATTGTACTAAGCAATAAACATAAGGAGAGGTAATAAGCCACAGTTTGAAATATTACGAGCAAAGCATGTGACCCACATGACCTCTGCAAGTGGAAACCATAACTGATCTAGGCCTCACTTTTTACATTCAGTCAGTTCTTTAACTAAAAAAATCTTGAAGCTTTCGAATATGCACTTGAGAAAAGATTATATTCTCAAGGCACTAAAACAGATTGCCCAAAACTACTATAACATAACTAGTTTTCTAACTAAGCTATCAAAAGGTTAAAATTCTATTAGCCTTTCAGAACTCAACAGTAATGATCATATATAAACCATCTGAGGCCAACTGTCTACAACTTTGTGTGAAGAAGAAATAACTTTTACCAGATTCTTTTAGGGGAAAAAACTTTCTTTTTGTTATAAACATGTCTATAAAAGAAAAACGCGTGGTATAAATAAATTTCTTTAAAGCTATGACAAAATGGGAGAATTCTCAATAGTGTGTGTGTCACAGATCTGTCCTTCACGTTTGATAGGTGCCATTACATTGATACTCGAGAGTGCCTGTAAAACAAGTTTCGTGACAGCTTGTCAGAGTCCCCGTAAAGTCTGGTATGACATCTACTGTTTTGGGCATGCTACTGGTCCTTGTGCCATTACCAACATCCTGTTTGGATATGGTACATATATATATATATATATATATATATATACTGTCTGTACGGACCGAAGGACGGATAGTACGGTACGACGCAGCTACTTATCTGTAGTGTAGGTCGTGTAGGTT
>NW_013666030.1:426830-430542 GCF_000517525.1 Limulus polyphemus
TATATATATATATATATATATATATAGAGAGAGAGAAAAAGAGAGAGAGAGAAACTGGTTCTTTTATTTTTACCAAGAATTAAATACTTTTAATTTTAGATCCTGTTATTATTTATCATGGTGCTGGCCATGTAATTAGCTGTTGTTTATATATATACACACACAAACTCACAGGTAACTTTGTGTCTATTGGCTACTGTGGCTCTGATAATTTCATTTGTCCTAGACTGGTGATGTTACAAGTGCAGTAATACAACATTTTCAAACTCGTTGTTGTATATAGATATCAAATATTTGTAACTGATAAACTAAATCTATGTTTTAAAGTTTAAATTGCAAAATCGGATATTAATTATTATCAAATTCAGACTAGCAAGAAGAGTTTTTGACCTAAATTACATTTGATGAATTACTTTCTGCATGACATAAGATCACATAGGCTGCCATACCACTTGGAGGTTGTCATAGTTCAGTGGCTTGCTGTAAACATATTTCAGTTTAGTCAGCAACATGTTTTGTTGATAGAAAAAGTACAGTTCAATAAATATAAATTAACTTTTATTGTCCAATTTTGTAAACAAAAAATTGAGATATGGCATCATCCTACTGACAGCCCCCATGGACGGTTTTATAGCTCTCCTGAATTTTTCAAATATGAAGGACTGAAATTTGTTTATATCTCATTAATTTCAGAAGGTAGGAGGTTTAAGTTTTATATTCTGACCTTTCAGTACTATAGTTTGAGTTTCTGATTGGTTGGCCTCTATAAAAACATTAGAAGGGAAGTTTGAAAATCTAGAAAAGAGAATCAGAGAGGAGATGCATCACATGACATACACAGAAGTCAAGTTTAAGGATTTATTTAAATATTTCCTTTTGAAATTAAGAAGCTAGAAATAAGATAATATGAAACTTTGAATTATAAACTATATTTTAATGTCAAGCTTATTGACATGCTTTAACAGTAAAGTTGTTTGATTAAATTTGAATTTAATTCAGTAAAATCTGTGACATGCACACTTTGACCCTGCAGTAAACATAAGATTAAACTTGTGTTCCCTCATTGTATTTTTCTCAGAAAATAGCACAAAAATATTAGATGCATTTATTGTGTAGATCCCCTGGATAATCATGTAAACTTTAGTAATATCTCCTCTAATCTTTCCTTTCTCAAGAGAAAATAAGTTGAGATCTTAATCTATCCCCATGATATAATGCTTCCATCTCTGGTATCATCTTGGTAGGCCTTTTCTGAACATTTTTCCTAAATCGGTATCTTTCATATATCTATTATATAAGGAGACCAAAACTATACACAGTATTTCTAGTGAAACATGACAGTGATTTGTATTAAGAGATAATTACCTCTTTCTAATTAGTATGTCTATAAATACACCCTTAAATTTTATTCACTTTACTACTAGCAAGAGAGCACTGTCTTGATGGCATGAGTGACTTATTCACCAATATGCCAAAACTGTTTTCTCCAGTCATACAATTGAGTAGGTTCCCATTAATATTAAACATATGATCAAAATTGCAATAAATCTATTGCCTTGTGCTTACTTTAATATTGTAATTAACCCTCTGTATATGAGCTTTGTCCATTTTACTGACCTTGTAATCACCATATAACGACTAGATTGTAACATAAAATGAAATTATTTATCCTGAAGAGCTTGAGACTTGTAACATTTTACATCTGTTTTTATTTAATCTTTTTTGCATTGTTGCTTTTTGAATTGTGCCTAACTAAACATGTGTAAAAAAGCTATGAACACCCAGCTTAAGCTTTTTAAAATGAAGTATTGATTTATGTAATGCACCTGCAACTTGCATGCATACTGTACTGAACAATTGTTTATTTGATTTTTCCTTTATGTTTTCTTATCTAATCTAATAAGTTTCTAATTTTCATATTTCAATTAATTTTATAACAATAAATATACGATATTCATACAAAAACAAGAAAGCTAGTACTTATGTATAGGTTTTGTGCTTTTTGCAGTCATTCTCAATAAAAGTTAACCCTACTTTTTGGTAGGGTTCTTGTTAGTACTTTACTGAATTTTTATTAATATCAAATATTCAAGTAGAACCAAAACATTAATATGCACAAAGAATACAATGTCCTATAACTATTATAATATAACTACCTTTCTGAGCTAAGCTATAAATCAGTTAAAATATCTTCCTTACTTGGTTGAACCTAGCAATATAAATTTTGAATCTGTAGGCTGGTTAATTGAAAAGTTGTCATCAGAACAAGCTAGCATTATATGTAATTCAGTACATTAAAATCTTCTCTTTCTATTGATTATAAATAATGTATTAGTGAACATTTTTTGAAGGACAGTATGTGATAGGAGTGTTTGATTTCCTGGTTTATATGAGTGGAGGCTATAAAATTAGATTATATCTTTGCAATATCTGTACTGTAAGTTTGTAATTTGTATTAAACTCAGAAGCTCAAATAGGGATGGAAAGAATATCTAAATTGGGCAATTTGGAGTGAATATAGAAAAGCAACGATTGAGAACTTATTTAAATATATCCTTTTGAAATTAAGAAATTAAAACATATATTACATTTGAATCTAACTGTATAAAAAGATCATGAAGTGTGTACTTTTACCTACACGTATTCAGAGGGTTAAGAGTTATTTGCCATATATATGTCCAACTTAACAAATGATCCAATTTATTCTGCAGTACCTCAGCATCCTCAATATAGCTAGAAATTCTCAATATTTTGTTATCAACAAATGTTATTATTTTACTAATTATACCATTATCAATATCATTAATATAAATAAGAAAAAGCAAAGGCCCAAGTACTGACCCCTGAGGCAGTCAACTAATAACAAGTATTAAGTTTGACTGGACTCATTAATAGCAACCATTTACTTTCATTTATACAACTTCCCTACAGTCCAATTAACTAGTCATTCCCAAACCCTACAAATGTGATCTTATTAACTAATCTTTTCTGTGGCACCATATCAAACATTTTTGAAAATCTAAATACAAATCCATAACCTTTCCATCATCCAGATAGCAGGTGAAGATTTTGAAGAAAAAAAGGTTAACAGATTAGTAAAGCAAGATTTCCCATTAGTGAATTCATGTTGGTTTTTTATTATATTTCACTAAATGATATTACAAAGCTTCTTGCATCAGATTCTAGAATTTTCCCAACTATGGAAGTAAAATTAAGTAGCTTATAGTTTCCAGGGCAACTGTTACTCTTGAATTAAAAGTTTTTTATTTTAAAAAATATATCAAATCTGTCCCACATCACCTTTTAACTGATCTCAATTCACTAAATTAATGTAAATCTTGTCTCATTTCCTCAGAATTCAATTTCTTACAAATTTCATTCCTTTATATCACAAATTTAAAATGGGAACCCATCTGGTTGGCTCTCTGACCATTTGACATAGGTTTTCTTGTACTTTGTTGAAGCTTTTAGGCAACGTATGATGTCACAGTTTCATGACAATTTGGCTACAGAGAGGACTGGAGTGTTTAACTCTTTGGCACTCGGTTGGATGTGCCTGTTACCTTAGAGCAAATTTGCTATTTGAATAAAGTTTATGAAAAATAACCTTATAGTCATTTTTTTCACACATTTTTTAATACTTCAGAATTGAATTTTTTCAATGTAAATTAATTTGATATATATATATATATATATACACATACATAAAAAA
>NW_013666030.1:431094-443632 GCF_000517525.1 Limulus polyphemus
GTATATATATATATATATATATATATATATATATATATATATATATATACACATACTAAAAAAAACATGCAAATTATGATTTTGGGTTGATTTCATTACACTGTAAATAAAAACTTCATTTGTGAATTTCCTGAATTTTTTTCTGAGCATGATATGGCAGTTGTAGTCCCCTAGGAGGAAAGTTGAAATAGTTTTGAACAAAATAGCACTAATTTGTTTTCATAACTTGAATACAAATGTAGTTTTATCAATTTTAAAAATTGCTGCTTCTCAACTGTGGTTGTGAAGATGTTATGTAAATTGCATATATCTGAACTTTCAGAAGCCATATGCTAGCGATGTAAGAACATAATAAAAGTTCTTTTTCTTTTTGACAGTATAAGCACTTTGACTTCCAGTTCAGCAGAGAATTGCATAAAGATTGAAACAAAATGACAAATGCTTAGTTTGGTGATATGTTTTTAAAGCTTGGTTTATTGTTTTATACTTCACTTGAATTATGATGCTGCAGTATGATAGGAAAATAAATGTTTTTCATGGAATATGATGAGATATATATAAATACGTTTTTCTGTATATAAGTAGCCTTTTTTTTTATTAAATATTGTTAAGTATTAATCAGATGTATATCTTGTCCAGTAAATTACCTAGGCTATGTATGAGATCTCAGTTTAAACTTCTGTGTCTCTTTGTAATCTTCACAGAAGTTTTTTCAAGAATTTTGTAGGTTTGAAGCTTGTTTTCATGGAATCTTATAAGTACTTTATTTCTGGTAGTAAGCTTGTCATGAAAACATAGATTATAGCTCAGAATTTCATATTATGTAAGTTTTAATTTCTTAATTTCAAAAGGAAATATTAAAGTAAATTCTCAATCTGAACTCTGATTGCCCATTTTTAGTTGTTGTTTTTATGTATTTCAAAGTGTATCATGAATTAAATATACTCACTAAAGGTATTGAAAATCTAGATTACAAAATTTGAATGTCCAATCTTTGTGCTTTACTGAAATATCTTTATTTTTGTCACACCCACGTGACACGCCCTACTATTTCTCTCTCTGTCTTTTAAGATGTCTATAAATCTCTGATATTTCTATTGGAGATGTTTATAACCAAAAGAAAGAGCAAATTATACATTGTGTAAATCACAGGATTACCAACATTTTCAGGCACGGAATTGTTGGACCGTTGAAGTAAGATAATATTTTTATAAAATCACTAATGTCTGTTGAAAAATTAGTAATATTCTTGGAGAGATATTAACGTTTGATGGGAATTCACTGATGTTTGCAATTTATAACTGCTCCTGGTCAAATGTTGTATATTTTCTGGTTGATAGGGGTCAGCAAAATCACAGCTTATAACTTACATGGTTATTATAATTTTTGTAGTAGACCTGTCTCTTGTTCTCTGTTGTCTGTTGCTTTTATAAGCCAATTACCTTTTCTAGAAACTTCTGATATACTGGTTACAGAAGTTGATTTTTTGTGTTCACGAATGTTCTACAATCAAGGAGAATTGGCGGGAATTTCGCCATACATAACTAACACGATGAGCTAGACACGCCCTCAAATATAAACTTATTCAAAACAAACGTTGACATTAAAATAAATGTATAATAAATTCATTATACACAACACATATCTGATAATACAAGTCACGCCTATTTCTAAATACAAATTCAATCCAAATAACATTATATTAAAAATAAATACATAATAATAAATTTGTTACAATGTGCTTACGTAATTTAAAATATTTTTTAAAGGGAATATGAAAACTTTAAAGCTAAATGAATGTCATGGAAGAAATTAAATAAAGATTGATTGGTGTCTGTGCATAGTATTTAAATACAAGCTTTTCATGTTAGAAATTTAAGTCACATTACATTGAGGTTACCATTAACAGTGAAAGTCTTTCAACAGGACAGTGTTTTTTGAGGCAAGTGTAGAATATTGATGTTATGGCATAATTCAGAAAAATTCTAAATACTTTGTGAAGTAACTTCTTCATTGTGAAAACATTATTTTAAAGTTGGCAAATTGTATTGTATTATATTTTTCGTAGTACCTTGGGTGCTATGTACGAAGTGGTTAACTGATCATGTTAAGGTTTAGCTCAGTGTATTTTATTTTGCTTTAATAATATTATGTTTTAGACATAAAAATTGAAAAATAACTATGGAGATTTATAAACAGTTTTGTTTTAAGTAGCTTAAAATAACTGAATTGAATGTATATTTTAAAATAGGGTTGAATAGGTATTTTAAAGTTGATACATTTTATGATATTATATTTTTCATAGTACCATGGGTTGAATAGGTATTTTAAAATAAGATTGAATAATTACTAAAAGTGCAGTATTAAGAATGTGGTCCTTGATTCTATAGGTTCGTCCTGATTTCTTGGATTTGCGTATACCCGTGTGGGTGTTAGACATACAGTTTCTGCCTGGTACAGAAAAAGTGGTGGTGGGAACAGGAACTCATGCAGTGAGTACTACACAAGCACTCTGTGTTCTAAAATTGTTATCATATAAGGCTTTGGTTTTGGGAGTGGTCTTTTAAAGGATATTCTTGTCTTACATATAAAAAGATCTGATCTCAATTAGAAGTGATCTATGTATTTCCATCAGTGAAAGTATCGTAACTATAGGCTTCAGTGTATAATTTATCAAACTAATCAAATTTTTGGCAGTTTTTTTTTCATTAAAAAATAGTTGTGTGTTAAAACTTGTTAGTAAAACTTTATAACTAAAAAACAAAACAAGTTCAATTTTCAGTGTAATAAATATTCATAATGCTAAGTTAATCAATTTGTGCATATTTCAAGATGATGTATATTTTTTATGAAGTAAAATCTCTTTCTCATGATGTAAAAAGTTGATAGATTAAAATAAATAGATGTATGTTTATGGTAGAAAAAAGGGCACTGTTTAATCATATAAAGATATATTTTTGAAAATAATTACAAATAGATAATATTAATGTATTAAATAATTAATACATTTATATTTTTGTTTCAGTGTTGTGTTTAGTGTGAGACAAAACTTCCCTGACATACTTAAAGCAATTTTCTATTAATCTTTAGTTCAAGCACATGATAAAAGTTTACAAATGCTTGAAGGAAAAGTGTTTGTACATACAGAGGTTCTGCATATGACATAGCTTAACATTCTGTTTCATTCAGTGCCATCATATAAGATGTCAAACATTTCCTTCCAACAGTCAACAACAATCCATATCAGTACAAAATTCGGTAAAGTTTTATGTGCATCAAGACTGTAAACATTGCCTTTGGCAAGCTATATATATGGATCCAAAACTTTCTTTGTGATATTGGGAAACATATGTTAATTTTTCAGTTAAGATTAAAGCAAGCATTTGACATCCAAAATGATAGAGTAAACTCTAGATGTTAGTACAAAATCTGTTTATATATGTTAAGCAGCTAACACTTTCACATAATTCAGGCTCAAACATTATTTCCAGTGAAAAATAATAGTGTAATTATATTAATTATAAAGGAGCATCAAATAAAGCTGTAAAGTTTTTATTGATGTGCTTTAGTTTTCACTGGGATACTACTTATGTAATTCCAGTTTGCATGCTCTTTCAAAATCGTAATTCTTAGGCCCAGTTACTTGTGAACATATTTCCTTAACTAAATGTACACGAGGTTGGTCCATTGGAGAAAAAATGTTGAATGTAATGAGGGATCGTGTGCAAAACTGCTAATGCACAGTGGCACCAACATTGATGTAGTCCCAGCATGCTTTGCAATGCAGCATTTGGTCAGTAAATAAACCTGTTTTAGTGGTACATGAATTTCACTTGTCTTCTTGATATTTATTTTACCAATTCCACTGTAATTAGTAAGAAATGTGAAAATTGAAACTTTAGCATGATTAAGACAGAAAATTGAAATCTTAGCATGATTAAGACAGACTTTTATATGCAATAGAGCTAAAACTACTAGCATAAAAGCCGATTTTATACACAAGTAAACAAAATAATATGAGCAATAATACAGTGTCAGACTACTGTTTTTTTTACATGAAACAAGCATAGTTTCAATATGTTGGTAAGAACCTTGTTCTAACTTGCTGAATAAAATGATATAATTGTAGCTATTGAATGAAAATAATGATAACGATTAAGTTTTTTCACATTTAAATATGTGTATTTGGCACTGCAACTGACATTTTATAGGCCTAGGGGTAGTATAGTTTCCTCAGGTGTGTCAACTACTGGCTGGTTGAAGCGTTTTATCCTTTTCAATGCTCACTCGGTTCTTGTCATGGACTGAGGTGTGATTGTCTTGGACCAGCTTAACACACTTGCAATGACAGCTGGTTTTAATTGTCTTCTGTGGGGTGAAGGTTCAAACAACAGAATAAAATATATATATATATATATTACTTTAATAATATTTACTGACAATCATTTTCCAAGCCTACTATAGATTTTAACATATGGAGTAAGTATTATTGAAATATTAGACTCTATCAAGTATCATGCATTACATGAGCCTAGTCATAGGCCTATAAAAATAATTTTGTAGACTATACTCAGTTAAATAGGACATGATGGGGGAAATGTGTTTTGAAAATACATTTTAAAACTTGACTCAACATAAAAAGGTTATGAAATGGGAATAATTTTAGACAAATTTCTAAATGAAAAACAGAATTATTTAAAATTTTTATTTAACAAATGTACCATAGCTAGTTTCAGTTACATAGATGTCTAGCACGAAGTGGTCATGACAAGCAACAACTCCTTTCTTCAGTTTCCGCTGGTCCCCAACTCAACACATGAAACTGCTTTCTAAACAATTCTAGATTTCAAGGTCATGAATGACCGCCTCTCTCAGAACATCCAGGCACACAACAAGTTGTTTCAGGCATTTTTGAGTTATTATATTTATGAAGCAAACCTAAAGCATGATAATATGGTGAGACAAAGACCATGAAGAATATAAACATTTGGGTATCTGACTAAATAAGAACTGCATCGCTACTGACGCTCTCTACTGGTATAATTTGCACAGTCCCTCATTACGAATTTACTATGTATATCTGCACAAAATATGGCAATCTTTTAGTAAAGTTTACTACAAGTCTGTTGTACATAAAAAATCAGATGTGTTACAAAAATATTTGTACTGAAGATATGTCTGTGAATTGAAAACATCATCTGACTTAGACTCTGAGAAGTGAGAGCACAATGTGATGTTCACGTAAAGAGTAAAAATACTTGTATAGTTTGCATATTGCATTTTTATATTTTGTAGAACCTGCAAAATGCATATCTACAGTTTGCTGTGTCCCTTCATATTTCATCTGGTATTTATTCCTCTACCACAAACTGTCACTAAATTAGCAAGATAGGGTGAATATATATAGCTGATAACTCTGACATCAAATGTGTCGTAGCATGTTGAATGGCACTCCATAAAAGGTCGTCACATGCACATTTTGACCTCCACTTATGCACATAGGATTATTATGGAAAACTACTCTCCCTTTTTTTTAAATTATTTACATGCCTGCTGATAATTATGATAAATCTTATCGTAAATATTTGATTGTAATTAGTGAGTGCTACAGTCTTTGTTTTAGCCCCTATGTGGGAAATAATGCTTTTACTCTTTCTATCAGATTCATTTGGAAATAAAACAATTGCCACAATTTAACAGATTAAAACATAACAATTCCCTAGCATCAAGCTGTTGATCATACATAGCTTAATTTATCATTAACAGGATGTAGAATGTTAATACTAAACTCAAAGTAGGCCTAAGTTTATTGCTTATCCTGCCATGATTTGGATCTGTTTTTTTTACATACTTTAGTTGGTACATTAAATACACTAATTTGATTTTACTGCCAACTTAATGGTAAGCTGGTCCATATATCAATGTACATCACTTGGAAGACTAGTTTGTGTCGAATATTATTTTCATTTAAGCAGTTTATATTTTTCATTACAATTGTTTTCTTAAAATAACATAAGTAATTAATAGTTTTGAGGAACATTTTTTATTGCATTAATTGCATAAACAAGAATGCTAAAGCATGCCTCCATCTTATTCTTCATAGCATTTGTTCTAATTACTTGGGGTCTACTTTTCTAGTCCTTACCCTCTACTCCTTCCTGTTCTGTGCCAGTACTACATTCACACCATATTTTCTCATATCCTCTCTAATTGTATCTATCTATCTTTTCTTTGATCTTTCTCTTGCCCTTTGTCTTTCCACTATCAAATTTATCATACTCTTACCAACACACTCCTCTTCTCTTCTTTCCACATGACTGAGCCATCTAAGGTGAGTTTTTCTCATATTCTCTATAATTTGTACTACTTTCACCCTTTCTCTAATTGTCTCATTCCTGATGTAGTCTTTCTTTGACAACCCTATCATCTACCTCAACATCCACATCTTTGCCACACTCATCATTTGCTCCTCTCTCCTCTATAATTCAGCTCCATACAGTATGATCTGCTCCTCTTTCCTCCAGAATTCAGCTCCATATAGTATGACTGATCTTATCACTGCCTTATAAATCTTCCCTTTCAGGTTTATTGGAATTTGTCTGTCACACATCACTCCATTGAGTTCACTTCATCCATACTTTGTTTAATCTTTCCTTGACCTCTTTACCCACTCCTTCATCTGTCTGCACATTTGATCCAAGATATTTATATATTCCTCCACTTTCTTTATCTCTTCACCATTGAGGAACACCTTGTTACTTCCTCTTCACAGAATATTGCTACCATGTACTCTGTTCTACATATTTTAAAGCTGTATTTCTATAGGCATTCTTTCCATCTTTCCAGTTCCAAATAACATACACAATTGTACTTGTCCTTGTATACTCCTAGATATTCTATCCGGCACCATTATAAAAAGGAAAGGGCTCAATGCTGATCCTTGATGGACTCCCATTGTCACTAGAAATCTCTCTGAGTCTCCTACCATACTTCTTACAAATGCATCCACTACTTCATACATATCCTAGATCAGTCTCATTTACAACTTTGGTACATTCCTTATTTCTGAGCACCACCATATCAACTCTCTTGGCACCCTGTCATAAGCTTTTTCCAGGTCAATGAACACCATGTACAAATCTTTTCTCTTTTTCCCTGAACTTGTGTATCAACCTCTCAATGAGAATATGACAATTGTTGTTGACCTTACAGGTGCCTGTCAGTCATAAACCCAAAATGTTCTGTCCCTATTTCTCTGTTCTCCATCTCATATCTACAACCCTCTCCCAAAGCTTCATTCTATGACATAGCAACTTTATGCCTTGATAGTTGTAGTTTTGCTTATTGTCCTTTCTTTCGAGTATTAGCCCTAGGATACTCTCCTTCCAGGCATCTGGTTTCCTAACTTCCATAGTTTCTTAAATGCTTTAATAGGTATATCATCTGGGCCTACTGTTTTCCCATTTTTTGTCTTCTCCAACTCTACTTCCTCCACTCCCTGGCATTTTATACTTTCTCCCAATCACTCTCTTCATTTAATAGATATTGAAGTATGCTATATTTATCAGTTTGATATCTGACACACGTGCAATCACCTTGCCATTATGGCCCTTAATAAATTTCACCTATATATATCCCTTTCTATCCTTTCCCTGGCTTTGGCTAGTCTGCACACAGTTTTCTATTCCTCTGTTCCCTCCAACGTTTTATACAACTCTGCATATAACCTCTTTTTGGCAGTAACCACTGCCTTCTTTGTCTCTTTCTTTACTACTGTGTATGCCCACAGATCCCCCTTTCATTCTTTTGCTGCCACCTCTTAAACTTTACTTTCTTTTCCTTTATGCTTGCCTGCACTTCCCCATTCTACCACCATGTCTCTCTCCCTGGATATAGTTTCCTCTTTTGGCCTTTCCTATAACTTTGGTTGCCATGCCTAACAGACATTTTGACAACCTCCTGTAATTTGTTCTAAATTGTATCTCATTGAATTTGCTTGTATTCTTTCACCATCTGGTTAAATAACTTGTTTGATCTATCTGGTTCTCTCAGCCTCTACATCTTACTTTCAGGGTAAACTATTTTACCACTGTCCTTTCTGTGCCTTTCATTTCATAATCCATCACCAAAAGCTTATACTGTGAGGTGAGATTTTCACTTCCTCTCTTCTAACTAATAGGTAATGTAATTGACTCCTAATATTCTCACTTCTATATGTTATCAGGTGGTGTTCTTTTTTCTGGAAAAATGTATTGGCTATATTCAAGCCATGTGCCTGAACCATCAGCAGGATTCTTTGCCTTCCTTCCTTATTTCTTTGTCCACAGCTTGTGCTTCATGCAGTTTCTCATAGCTACCTCTGTTCTGTTCAATTTAGATCAGCCACCATTACAAGTAACCCTTCTCTTGATATACTCTACAGCATGTTGTTCAGACCCTCGTTAAACATTTTTTTTTCTTATCATTGCATCCCACTTGCAGGGTATAGGCACATACTAAATTACATTCTGTTTCTAGCTTCACTACCACCACTCTGTCACCCAATCTTTTCACTTTCACTACTTTTTCTTTCATTTCTGCATTCAGTGCAACTGTTACCCAATTTTTGTTCTTTGTAGTTTGTTAATGCTCTCAAATTTCCCATGCCTTACTTCCTTTCCACCTTGTCTCTTGTATGCATGTTATCTGTACTCTCCTCCCCTTCTGGACATCTGCAAGCTCTAAACTTCTTTCTGTCAAGGTTCCTACATTCCAGCATGCCTCTCTTTGCTGTAAAAAATAATATATTAATTCATGTACCAATTAATAATGGAAATTTTAGAGATCTATGTTTGAAATTTTTAAAATAATACTAGTGTTTGGTAAAGAGTTTGAAATAAATTTTACACTAATTATTACTCAGTTTTACATATATTTAATAAAAAGATAGCAGAAACATACTTATATTTTTGACTTAATCAGTTTCTTTCATTATATTTTCATTTTTATTTGTATATAAATTTTTCCAGAAAGTTAACAAAATCTTGTGTATTTTAAATTCAAATGAATTTTTTTTTCAGATTCATGTTTATGATCCTTTAACTCCACAGAGACGTCCTGTTTTAACAGTTGAATTTGATGAATATCCCATCACTGCCTTAGCAGTGGCTCATTCAGCAAAGTAAGTTAAAGAGTACGTTACATATATGTAATACAACAAAGTAATAACAGATCTAAATGTCTTACCCTTTTCTTGTTTATACTGGCATATGTAAAGCTTGTAACAAGAACATTTCTAAGTATTACTTTCAGCCTTTGAAAGAAGTGTAAAACAAAAGCTGTTATAGTATGATAGAATTCCAACTTTTAACTTGATAACAATCATTAATGTTTAGGTCTCTCTACACTATGGAGCTACAAATTAGATAGATACAAAGAGCAAAAATTGAAAATAGTTTTCTCAGACAGAAATGATGAAAGATAAATAAGAATTTAAAAATGTAAAGCTAGTAACTTATTTATAAGACTATGAGTTTCAGACAAATCAGTGTGTAATAATTATGTATTGTGTAATGTTATAAAAATGTGTTATATATAGGATTTATTTACTAGCTGACCAGAAAGTATGTTATTGTTTTAAAGCTTATATATAACTAGAAGCTTTTACAGATTAACTAGCAGCGACCCACAAAACACTTGCAGCCAAATAAGTATCTTTATTGCAAAAGTACTTCTTTAAATACAGGACTTCTAGAGTAATAAGAAAAGAATTCTAATTGCAGACACTGAAATCTATAAGTCTACTTGTCGTAGTCATAACATTAGTTAAGCCTTTATTAAGTATGGCCTATATTCGATAAAGAGATAAATTAACATTTTAACTTGTGTAGATTTTTTGCTTTAGTTCAGTTAGGGCTAAACCTTAACACACTTAATGCTATCAATAAATAATCTTCTAATATTATTCTATAACCTAACATTAGACCTTTTTTAAAACTTTGATAAATCTCTAATATGTTGTATAAAATGTCGATTAAAGTATGATTATGTCCTTTCTCGCATAGCTCGATAAGTTAGCAAAGGTATGTTTTGTAATTGTGGAAAAGGTGAGATTTTTTTTATATTTTAGTCAAAATATATTGTAATGACAGTGGAAGTCACGTGACGCTGCCAGCGCGTTTGGCACTGGGAGCGTACGTGAGATTTCTTGAATGATCATGAATTTTCTAGTGCATTCAAGATGCCCTCTTTTTTAATATATAAGTCTGGCGAGAAAAGCCAGCGGAAAGGAAATGTATGGTTAAAACGAACAGTATTCACGGTAAGTTATCGAGATTGTGAATCACTGTGATTTATAGCATGTATTATAAAAGTTGTTAAGCAAAGAGACGAGAAACGTATTGACTGTGGAAGTTCTGTATATTACAAAGTTTGTATCGAGAAAGAATAAACTAGTTTTAATCAAGAAAGGACTTGTATCGCTGAAGTTCCTTGGAGAGAATTTATACCGGAAATTATCAAACAAGCAAATACGTAAAACTATCTTTAATTTTCGATCAGTTGTAGACTACTTGCTTCTAATTGACAGGAAGCAAAACTACTTAAATTACGTAATAAGTTGCTATGACATCAGTACATGACTGAAAGACAGACAAATACATACTGTGTTTTATAGTATTAGATAATATTTGCATGTTTTTATGTAGCCAAATTTTAGTATTTATTTTCACATGCTCAAATTAAGCTTTTCACTCTACAGCAAATTTTTTTGACGTTAAAGATATTGTGGTGCTTGATTGTTTATCTGGCATCCAACAGTAAAGAATGCTAACTTCCATGTCTCCTGTAATAGTAATTTTCCGTACTGTTAACCCTATTGACATGAATCAAAGACCAAACCTGTACAGAGATTCAATAATGAAAATAACAGATAAAATATAAAGTTTTTTTTAAAAAATATTTGATAATTATCTGGAGGTTATATAGATTTTGTATGTGTAATTTGAAAATATCTGATGCATAAGAGTATTTTAAATCTTAAAATCAAAAATTACTTTGCATGTTGGATAGTTGAAAAGAAAAAAAGACACGAGAAAAACATTACTTAAACAAATATTGAAACGTAATAAAAAAATCTGATATTTTGCCTACAAAAGCCTTGTAATGTTTACTGATAATCTGCAAAATTTTGGGAAGATACATTTACTAATTTAAAAGTTATAACATGAAAACTATAACAAGAACAAAATGGTTAAAAGGTCGGTCTATGGGACTGAGCCTGTGCTGAAAGAGTTAATGTATATAGTTTTGTGACATTGAAAAAATAATTTGTTTGACTCTTATCATAATTTACAAACGATGTTATTTTTCTTAATGGTCATTCTTCTATATTATTCATTTTTATTTTAAGTTTATGAATTGTTAAATTTTTCCAAAAACTCAACTGATGTATCATTCTCTTTGATTTTAACATTTGAATGGAAATTTTCAAGGAAATTAATAATATCACTCAGAAGTCACCTTTCTTTTTCAGTAATGTGGTTGTAGGAAATACTAGGGGAAGGATGGCTCTTATTGACTTAAGGAAGAAAGCTCTGGCTCATGCCTACAGAGGTGTTGCTGGGAGTATTCGATGTATTGCTTGTCACCCAGTAAAACCCCTTGTTGCATCTTGTGGATTGGACCGATTTGTGAGAGTTCATGACATAAACTCCCATAAACTTCAGTTAAAGGTACTATATATATTGTTTACTAATAGACCTAATTTTGCATAATTAGGAATTAATATAAGTGTTATCACTTGTAAAAGAAGTATTTATTATATGAAAGATACTAGGCTTCTGTTTAACTCTTCCAACACGGTGTCGGTCAATTTGACCGAGTCACATGACCTGTACTAGTTTAAAGTTGACATAAATGTAATACTTAACTCTCTATATATTGGGTATATCTTCACAAAATTTGGCAGTCATATTTCTTAGTGAAATACTTTTAATAAAATAAAATAAAGTATTTGTTTTGAATAGTCCATGTGAAAAGTAATTTTCATGTTAAAATTAAAAATACTTTTTGTCATCTCAAAATCTCAAATTTCCTTTGTGTAATCCCTAAAACCCCCAAAATGCATTTCAAACGTTTTTTTTTTCACTAAATCCTAAAAGTTATTTTCTCTACCCTAATCTCAAAATGGGATCGGTCAATTCGACAGACCTCGTAATCACCTAAAAAAATTGAAATAAACCTAAATTAACCTTCTTTTCTTTCTAGTATGACTTCAAATTGTAACCTGAAACTACATTTGTTTATCCCAAGTAGCTCTAAGTTCGTAACCTTATACATCTATTTTTAATTAAATTTTATTGTTTTATTGCTCTTTGAATCGTGTCTAACTGCTATCCGTGCCATTATAAGTTGTAAATCACTTGGGGAACATGCAGCTCACTTTTTGCTATTAAATTACATTACCTACAAGCTGCTCATGTGCATGCTTTGTGAACAATTGTAATTATATTATTATTATTACTTATTTACCTATTCTAGTCTTAAATAACTTTAAAAA
>NW_013666030.1:444113-447656 GCF_000517525.1 Limulus polyphemus
GTTTGGGCAATAACGATTTTATGGAGAGCATTTTACATTTAATTTTATATATCTTTGAGGGGTGAAGGATAAAATAGGGATGATGACATGCTAAGACAAAATGTGTCAATGGTGTTACACTAGTGGTAATTCAGGATTTTTTTATATATATTTCCTTTTAGGATTAAGAACTTAAAACTTGTATACTATTAAATATACTATGCTGGTGTTTGGGTATAGTGCTTAATAAGCCCTGGTGTTGCTGCTGTTTCCTTCTTTGACATCATAATGCATCCCCTTGTAGAACCCCATGGTGGGTGGGGTCAGTGGTTATTGAATCTTTCTCCTTTCATTGTGGATCCCTGATATCCTCAAAAAATGAAATAGTAAAAAAAACAGCTAATTGGTAAATGACCAAGTCTTGAAGACTACTGACCAGTAATCTTCAACCCATTCTGAACCTATATCTCGTTTTTTTTTCTTGCATTTGTTGTCAGACAAACCTTTTTTATTCAGAAGGGATTAGAGGGCTTGCTGGTTCTCTAAAGTCAGATAAGAAGCTACATTCTTGGGACATCTTGGTGGGAATATCTACCCCAAATTACAGTGAACTCCTTCTGAACTCAAAGGCCATTGGGGATATACCCATTGAGGTTACTCCCCATGCTTTTTTTTATTTTGCAAATCTATTTGATTTATACCCAGTGTCTAAAGCTACATTGGACTCATTAGTGACTATTATGTGGTATACTTTCATAGCTAATATGCTGATACACTGGTACCGCCTCTATATCAATACTAGGGTTGCCAGATTTTGCAACAAAAACAAGCCTCTTTTTGAACAACAAATGACACGCAATTCAGTTCTGTTAAAAAGCTATAGTAACATTAAATAGCAGCAAATATCACAGCAGGTATAAATTAAAAACAAAAAGAAGCCTAAATCCATGGTAATCATGATTAGTAGTAGTAGTATTCATTGGAATACAGTTTAAGTCATACATAACAACAATACCTTACATCAAAAGTTGCATCATTGCTAGGAGTTTGTTATATTTTACAATAGCACCACATCTTGCATCAGTAGTATTAGTAGTCATAGGAATACAATTTAAGTCATAAATACAGTACCTTACATCAGAAATAATATTACCCCAGGAATACTGTTCATCATATGATACAGTAATAATATAACTTGCATCAATATTAGTGTGAATCCCTAAAATACAGTTTTTTATGTGATTTACTGGAGCTACACCTTTTGTCAAAATGTTACTGCTAGAGACATATTGTGCAATGTGATAAATTGGTACCACACCTTGGATCTGTTGTACCTCCAGGTATAAATTTGTTATGTGATACACTGGTACCACGTCTTGGATCTGTTGTACCTCAGGTATACAATTTTTTATGTGATAAACTGGTACCACACCTTGGATCTGTTGTACCTCCAGGTATAAATTTGTTATGTGATACACTGGTACCACGTCTTGGATCTGTTGTACCTCAGATATATAATTTGTTATGTGATACACTGGTACCACATCTTGGATCTGTTGTACCTCCAGGTATACAATTTGTTATGTGATAAACTGGTATCACACCTTGCTCTAGAACTGAGTAGTTAACTCATTCTATAAAATTGATTACCTATGACCATTGATTAGTGGAACAAAAATAATTGGCTAATCAAAATTATGGTTAAATCAATTAATTTTATATAATTTAAATTATTATTTGTGATAGATTATTACTGTTTTCAATTAATCGAACTATCCAAGTAAAATTATTGTCATTATAATTTCACATTATAAAATTTGATTAATTCAACTGTGTTCGGCTTAATGATTCAGTGTCATGACTCACAAAAATAAGTGACCAATGGAAATTAGTTTTTTAATTATTACTATTTTTGATTATTCCAACTGTTCGAGTAATTAAAATGAGAAATCATAATGATTTTGGGCTGGCATAGCCCAGTGATTAGTGGGGTTGCCTCATGATTCAAGAGTCTCTGATTTGATTCCCATTGCCACCAAACATGCTTATTTTTTAAGTCATAGGGGTGCTAAATTTATTTTTTAAGTTATGGAAAAGCTACTAAGGCTGTCTGCCTCTGTCTCTAATTTTGAACTGTTGACGTGAGGGAAGACAACTGGTTGACAGTACCAACTGCCAACTCTGATGAACAGTGTGATCAAACCCCACTATTAACAATGACACTATAATGCCCTTACAGTTGAAAGGGCTAATATGTTTGGTGGCACCAGGTATTGAATCCATAATCATAAATTCACAATGCAACCACTCTAACCACCAGGCTACACTGGCCAAGAGGTGTGTATTGCTTACATACTACAAATATTACTAATAGTGCATTATTTAGGGCTTGCATGCTATGAAGAAGAAAGTTTGGAAGATTCAAGCTCTCCCCTTAGCCATAAACTTTTAAAATTTATGCAAAAATATAAACTTGGAAAATTATCATTACATTGCTGAATATTCACCTCAAATCTAAACTACTTTCAAACCATGAGTAACACACTTTTATTATTTGTTTAGTAACCATTATAATATATGTATAAGACATTTAGTTACAGCTTTGTTTAACTCTTTTCAACTGCGAGTAAATATATTTGGCAATCAACTACAACCTATGCAAGTACGTAGTAATATTGATACAGTAATGACTTCTTTTTGATATAACTATACCTAGAGCTCAATTAATCTTTACTTATTTCCAGTAAATGATTTTAATGTTTTTTATAGTGGTTAAATATTATTTAAAAAAAGAAATTCTTATTGTTGTTTTGTCAAAAATACAGTATTTTGCAGACATGGAATTTTTCACCAAAGATTTAAAAAAAAAGTTCTGAAAATGTTTCAAGATAGTACTCAAACAATCTCAAAACTGTAATACATCTGAATGTACATGGTATGACAGTTTCATGAGTAATAAACAAAACAGTGAATACTATTATAATCTAACATAAATTGTAACTATATTCCCAAGGTTTTAGTAATACTATACAAGTGGGCTGAGGATTCTTCTACAATAGGTATCTATGACTTGTTGGCGATAAATGTCAACAATAAATGGATAGCCCACAGTCCTCTTGTTTTAAAGTAATATGTTCAAAACAAGTCAAACATATGTACAAAAATTCTTTACACTATAGGATATCACAGTTTAATCTAAAACTCTAAATAATTCTCTTTTCTTGTCAAAGTCCACACACATGCTGATTCAATTACTTTAGAATCCAACTGACAAAGTGAATTATTTTTCTCTACTTGTATCACAATAGTATCAATGAATAATTCACTTATGCTACCCCATGAGCTACCACAGTTGTATCTCGAACCTTAAATAATTGTCTCCTTTCATCAAAGCTCACACAGATGGTTACAGTTACTTTAGAACACCCTTTTACAAGACAAATTATTCTCCTTATCTCTGTGAAACTCAATTTAAGGTATCACCTGGTAAGGCTAATCACTCACTTACCATCTAAATTTATGTTTTCTGATTGAACTTGTAACTTCTTTATAAATCATCCATTA
>NW_013666030.1:447882-452514 GCF_000517525.1 Limulus polyphemus
TATATATATATATATATATATATATAATTACTTTTATATATATGTAATTACTTTTAACACTTTTTATGAAAACTAAATAATCATTAAGTATTAACTCACAAAGTAAATTAAATAATAACACCTACACTAAACAGTCTATTAAATGTCTAGCTGTCTTCGTTTTCTTGAAGCTCTTATTCAATTCCCTGAAACACAGAATTATGGTACATGCAAAATATTGCCTAGATAGCATTTTCGGTTAGTTATTTTCAGTTTTTTAGTAGACTTTTTTTTTTATCACATATTGGGGACTGGCATACTTCTTCAGAAAAACTAGTTTGTGTAGTTTGGTGAAATAATATTTTAGACAGTGTTCTAACTTAGCTTTTAAGTGTTAAGTGTTCAATATTTGTATTGTAATTAAGTATATCTTCAGCAGCTGATTAATTAAAAAATAAATAGATTGCATAACACAACCAAAAACATTATCACGTCAGCTTCTCATGCCATTTGCCGTACATGATCTTAATTAACATCAACCATTACAAGCTTTAGTTACAAATTAACATAATAATCAACGAACCATGTTTTTTAGAAATAGTTCTTGTTTTTGTTATGAGATGAAATAATAGACAATAATATAACAAATGTATATGTGTGTTTTATTTGTATTAGATGATTCTAATATGTCAAAAATCCTTTTAGAAAACTTGCTGTATTCTACAGCATCATGTGTATTCTTTTCACCATGACAACAGTTCTACTATAGGAAGCAATGATAAAACTGTTGTTCTTCATGTTTGTCTCAAGATTTGTTGTTTTGCTTTTAATTTATGATTAATATATTTCATTGTATTTTCTGTATGACAGTGTTTTAATAGTATGTATACAAATAGTCTGACTCTGAAATACCATGGTTAAATGGTGAAGAAAATTTTTAAATGTTCTTCACTTGGTTAAAATTTAAACACAATGATTTACAACTCACTTTAAACATGTATATCCAACAGAAGCATGTTTTGTACATTGTACTTGAGAGTTTATAACTACTGGCTTTGTGTATTCTTGTGCCAAGCTAATATGATTTTATACTGTGGGATTGCTTAATTAATCTTAAAAGTTAGTTTTACTATAACAAATGACTCGTATGCTAGTGTGCCAGTAAATAGATATTAAAAGTGGACTCAGTTAATAATTACATTTCTCTGCATTTAGTTATATGTAAAATCCAATGTTTATCTTAATTTGAAAATTGCAAGTACATAAAAAGTAGTATTTTATATATCTGTGATAAAAGAAATTAATTATTAAAACTTTGAACTACACGTATAATGATATTTTCAACTTGAAAAAATTAAGGAAATTGTGCTTCAATCACAAAAATGTGTACCAAACATAAACTTTCATGGGTTGCTTGCATTTATTGCAGAATTCCTGTAGAAGTGAATTTGGTATTGTATCCTTAGTATTGATTTATTAAAACACATTTCATATTCTCTAATGTCTTTACATTTTATTATGTTTAACATTTTCCATGTTATATATGCTGCGTATCAATACTGTCAGATTTAAAAAAATATAATATTATATATATATGTGTATGGGTTCTGTTTTTTTTTCCAATTGTTGAAATAAATGGCTTTTACTTATATTTCTTAATAGCATAAATATATACTATGTTGTTGTTGGGCTTAGGTTTCTTCTACAGTAGGTGTCTGTGACTTGTTAGCGATAAATTCAATGATGAATAAACAGCACACACTTTACTTCGGAACAAGTTAAACGTATGTACAATAAAGTGTTCACACTATAGAGATTACAGGCATATCATAAACAATATTTATATATAGTTTTATTCTTATTGTCAAAAGTCCACTTAGACCTATTCAATTACTTTAGAATTTCAGTTGACAACTCAAACTATCTTCTCTATATTACTATCGTACTAGTATTCTGTGTGTGATTCACTTACAGTTTTGGCACAAGTTACCATAATTCATTTGATCTTCGTTCTTCTGAAGATCCTCTGTTCCTTTTGTCAAAGTGTACCCAGGCTGATTCAATTACTTTAGAACCACGCTTTGATTGAAGAAAATTATTGCAATCTTTTTTTATATACTGTTATTTTCACTCTGACATATTAAATGTTAGGCCTATCACTTTTACATTATTTCACTTCACACCAACAATATTTTCTTTGCTTTTATCTGTCTAATACTGTCTGTCTGCTGGTTCCTGCTTGTCTCATGCTACTTATGTCTTTATTACATAGTTGTCTGGCTACATTCTATATTCTCGACATCAATTAGTTATTGACAAAACCTTCTACAATCGTCTGCTTGTAACAAATCTTAAAAATAATAAAATATTCTCTCACAAATATAAATCAATCACCAGTATTTAAACCAAAAATATTTTTATATCATGACATAAACCCCTTTTCAAGATAAAATATTTACAGTATATATATTTTTTACTGTATACAAAGACAGTTCTTAGTTCAAACACAAAGTCTACTCATACAATCTGCTCCATCATTTGCAGTCTCTTTGATGGCCTCAATGCAGAACCTATAGTTCTGAAGATACAATGCCCACCTCATGATCCTCACACTTTCAATCTTGCACCTCTGAATGTATGCAAGTGGTTGATAGTCTGTCTGGATGGTGAACTTCTTCCCATATAGATAGTTCTGGAATTTCCGAATGACAAATATAATAGCCAGACACTCTTGTTCAATCACGGAGTAGTTCTTCTCACTATTCAACAGCTTTTTACTTATATATATGTTATTGGAAACAATCCATCTTCATGTTCCTGTAAGAGTACTGCCCCATTTCCGATGTCTGAAGCATCAGCCAGAACAATAAATGGTTTGTTGAAGTCTGGCATTCTAAGAATTGGTGAGCTTCCCAACATGTTCTTTAATCTCTGGAATGCCACATGGTGTGGTTGTTCCCACTTCACCTTGTTGGGTAAGCCTTTCTTGGTCAAGTTAGTCAATGGTGCAGTAATTTCCTCATAATTTTGGATGAATTTTCTGTAGTATCTCGCTAACCTTAGGAAGGATCTGACTTGCTGCTTGGTCATTGGACCTGGTGTATCTTGTATGTGAATTACCTTTTCCTTTTCTATGGCACAGAATATCCAATGTAGCACTTGGATGGCCTGATGGTGATGCCTGGTGCCATCACTTGCTGAAATAGTGGTCTAAGTCTCTTCAGATGGTCTTCCCATCTTTGCAGTGTGTGTAAGAATGTCATCCACTTAGTGCTCAATGTTGGTGGTGTTGTGTAGCATCTTCCTCATCATGCGGTGGAATGTTGCTGCTGAATTGACTAACCCAAATGACATCCACATAAATTGGTAACATCAATCTGGTGTCACAAATGCAGTCTTCTCTTTAGCCCCCATCTCCATTGGGATTTGCCAGTAACCTTAACTGAGGTCAATCTTTGAAAAGAACCTGGCTGATCTAGTTTTGCCATGATGGCCTCTGGGTTACCCATAGGTTCAGAGTCGAACTTTGTCATGGGGTTCAACTTCCGGAAGTCTATGCAGAAATGGTTTGATTCGTCTCTCTTCTTCAAGATTACAACTGGTGAACAGTAGGCTGAATTTAAAGGCTCGATTATTCCAGCTTCCAAAATTGCCTCAACTTCCTGCTTTATCAGATCTCTCATTGCATAAGGCATCTGATAGGGCTTCTCTTTGACTGGATCCCTGGTTGTGGACTTGATCTTGTGTTGCACAATGTCTGTATTTCCTTGTTTATCCATGAAGATATCTGCATACTGGTACAGTAGGTCTTGTAACTCTCTATTTTCCTTGCCAGTCAGTTCTTTGCAGATGTTGACATCTTTGTATGTTTCATCTCCACCTAGTGAATCTTGGGTCTTGTAGGTCCTCATCTTCCAAGACAGAGTCATTGTCTTTGTTATCTTGTTCTGCATCTATGATGGCCACACCTGCAAGATCCATCACTGTTTCAATAGCTGCACCTGTCTGGTCTTCTTCTCTCCCAAAATACTTCTTCAACAGATTGGCATGGTAGATCTTGGTCTTCACATTCATATTCACCTTGTAGTCCATTCTGTTGAGTACTTTCTGTACTTCAAAAGGTCCTTTCCATTGCAGGGTGAGTTTGTTGTGGTCTGTGGGCAGCAGAACTAAGACCTTTTGTCCAACTTTAGAATGTCGATTCTTGGCCTTGTCATAAAAATGCATCTGACTTCCTTCAGCTACATACAAACTCTGTCGAGTGAGTTGACAGGTTTTCTCCAGTCGGTTACTGAGGTCTAACACATACTGGTATGTGTTCCTTACTTCTGACCCTTCTTCTCCCATCCATAGCTCTTTCAATATTTGCATCGGACTTCATACTGTATTTCCATACAGTAACTCAAAGGGTGAAAATCCTGTACTTGCTTGTGGGACTTCTCGATAGACTTCTCCTGCAAACCTAAATTTGGGATATCGCCATTTGACACTTGCAGGGGCTTGATGTTTTGCTTTCTCTTCTTTTCTTGAGCTCTGGTGGTGACAACAGATACTTCATCAATCTCTATTTTTTTTAGTTCATCAAAGTTTCTACTATCTGGTATATTTCCTATCACCAAGTCTTGTATTGGTTCCTATATAATATAGAGTATC
>NW_013666030.1:453514-468439 GCF_000517525.1 Limulus polyphemus
GGACTTGCCAGTTATACTACCTCCATGGGCTTCCATATACTGTTCTGCCAGCTTGATCATTTTGTCTACATCTTTTGGTGCTCTCTCCTTTAAAAACAGTGACATGTCAGTTGAACACGTGGTCATGAACTGTTCACATAGTAATAGGTCTGCCAGTCCCTCAAAAGTAATTTCACACATGGCCATTTCAGTCCATTTGGTGAAATATCGCTACAGACATGTCACAAACTGAAATACAGTTTCTCCAGTGTCAGGTATGATTCCTCTGAACTTCTGACGGAAACCTGCTTCAGTAAGTTCATATCGTTTTGATAAAGCTGATTTTAGTTTGTCATATTCCATGGCATCTTCTGACATCAGGCCTTTTCCTGTGAGAAGTGAGCTGAGACAAATTGCCCAGTCGCCTTTGCCCCAGTTATGACTTTGGGAGAATCTTTCATATCTCTCCAGGAAAGTATCCATGTCATCTTTATGCTCATCAAATTTGGGCAGCTTTGGTCAGCTAGTCCTGACACCATTGTCATTCTTGGGTCCTTCTTTCTTTGGTTGAGTGAGTTTTGTTATCTCAATTTGTGCTCTTATTCTCTCTATTTCTAGTCTCTCCTCTCTCTCTTTTTCTTCTTTCTCAATTTGCATTCTCATTCTTTCTATTTTTAGTTTCTCCTTTCTCTCAATTTGTCTCTTCTGTTGCCATTCTTCACTTTCCAGTTCTTGTTGTTTAACAAACTCTCATAATTGACTGTCTTTTAACCCTAATTGAGATCCTCTTTTTACCCATTTATCAAAATCTGTTAACATGGTTATATAGTGTAATTTTAATCTCTATACTATTTTCATTACACTACAGTTGTGCGTATATAGATAGGCCTGCTTATTTCTGCTGTCGTTCACATTTTCTTCTATTGCCGTTTGCCACTGTATAATCCTGGCTGTGGCTCACCAATTGTCAGAATTTTAAAAATAATAAAATATGCACTCACAAATATAAATTAATCACCAGTATTTAAACCAAACAATCTTTTTATATCATATTGCAGAATTCCTGTAGAAGTGATTTTGGTATTGTATCCTTAGTATCCATTTATTAAAACACATCTCATTTTCTAGAATGCTTTTATATTTTATTATGTTTAACGTTTTCCATGCTATGCTGCATATCAATATATATATATGAAATCTAAAATTTATAAATTGAGGTAATTTTGTGAGTAATTAAAAAAAGTAAAGCAAAAGTAAAAAATTATCTTGTATCATATGACAACTTTTAGAAATATAAGTATTTTAATCTATGATATAAATATTATACTGTGTTACTAATTATATTTGTAAATTCATATTGGTCTTTCTCTTTGTGGATTGAAAGTAAGTCTCATCTTTAAAATAAAATCCTAATTTATGCATGACTTAGGGTAAGATAGATTTAATAAAATATGTCACACCAAATTAGTCTTCATTCATTCAAAAAATGTTGCTTGCCGAATGACCCGCTTATTAAACTGTGTTTGCAAGAATTTATTAGACACGAACTACTAACAGATGCATTATGTAACACCATTAAGTTATTAATCTGTTTAAGTAAATATGACTCCTATTTAATTATGACTACCTATAGCTATATAGGAAGTGCTAAAAAAGGAAAACAACAGTAAGTTGTTTGAGGTATTGATTTCTCAGCATGTGCACATGTGTTTCTAAAATTTCATCCAGACTGTGCCTTGTTTTTTCTAAAATTCTATCTGTATCAACATCTTACTTAAAGCTTATAATTTTTTACATATTTGTTGCTTGACCTAATTATGTAGTATTATAACATGTAATTTTGTATTAAAAATAATAATAATTTTTAAGGTTTATGTAATATTCTAGTTTTGTTAATACTGTTTTACTATAAAAAAAAATTAATTGTAAAAGTATTTTGTTTTCAAAGATGTACTTAAAGTCAAGATTAAACTGTTTATTGATGAAAACTGAAGACAAAATTGTTGAAGAGTCAAAAAACAACAGCAATGATACTGATGAAATGAGTGACGAAGATGTTGATCAGGAAAGTGATAGCCTATGGCTTAACATGGAAAATATTGGGGACGAGGAAAATGATAAACAGGAACGTCACGTCAAGGATGTTAATCAATATCGGGAAAAAAAGAATCTTAAACGTTTGAGATATGGGAGTACACAAACAAAAAGTAAGATTATTTATCCTTTGTTTATTTTAAACAATTTCTGAGTGAAACCTTCAGCTGTGTCATTTACACACAAACTATTTCCTGTTTAGGATGTCAAAATTAACTTCATCATAATTCAAAGATGTGCTAGTAAAAATGCTTCAGATTATGTTGTGATAGTCGATTTTCTGTTCAAAACAAACCATGTTACCAGGTAAATGGATTCATTATCTGTGTTGATTAATTTTCAAGAGTCTTGTTTATAAATATACATCAATAATGTAAAGTGGCCTTACGTAGTTTCCTTTATTTACAAGTTAACAACTGACACATAAATTTATATCTTGACCTTAAATATTGGATTTAGTTCACTGTGACTGATGTTGTATTTTACTGCAGAATGAATTGTAACTCCACAAGGTACTTGCATTATTTACAAAAAAAAATATCATTTCTCTATAATTAGTTAAAACTGTATTCCTGAATTAATTGTTTGTGTTTAGTAAATACATTAACGATAAGTTCACAGTATAATTACGGAAATATTGTGTGGTTGGAGAAGAATGTGAATTGAGTGAAATAACACAACTGTATATTTTGTTGAATTTTAATATGTTTTACTAAGGATATTAATACAGAAGAATATTTGCCCACTAAGATGTGCTCTTTCTAAAAGTTCTTTTTAAAACTAACAACTATTTCTGGTAATGCTAATACTATGAGTATTTGCCCCAAGTCAAAGGTTTTAATATAGTCATTCCTGTTTATGCATGTTTTAACAGCTTTATGATTTTATATCATCCCTTCTTCAAAAGTTTGAATTAATCATCCATATGTTTGTACTTATTAATGGTATTCTCAGTTTGTAAAGAAAATTTTAAAAGTACATGGCAAACTTATTCAAAACCCAAATAAGAACATGCTTATTGCATGTGCATTTTCCTTAAAATATAAAAATGTAACATTTTGTAATAGCATAAAACAACACAAACAATACTCTGAAAATTGGCTTTCAAAAATGATTTTGATGCTACAACATTATGTGAAAATTATGATTTAAAAATTTTGCAGTTTTTTGTTAAATTTTAATAAAGCATGCTCACAGAAATTAACATGCCATAAGGGTCACTCTTAGTAGGCCTTACCCCCATACATATAATTATTTTTTTACATATTGCTTTTTCTCTTCATCTTTACATTCATACACAATGGCTAGACAGACATCCCTTTTCCCTAATTATATTATTCTGCTAGTAGAACCTGTCAAAACTTAACAAAACATAGAGAATTGTGGTAATTCAAGCCATGATCAGAAACTAAGGTCCTATTGAATTCATATTAGAAAAGTTGCTTACAAAACCTCCCTGTGAACAACATTATCAATATTTACACCTTTACAAACATAAATTTTAATCCACCGAATGACCTGAATAGAGCTAAGTAGAGCTGACTCTGAGAAAATGTTGGCTCAGTTAGGTGCAACCCCAATGTATTATTGTAAGACTTATTGATGTTTATTTTTAGCTGTAAACAAGTTTTATGTAGATAGTCTGAAATACACTTTTTTCAGAGCTTTCACTTTTTATATAGTGTACGTGATTTTATTTCCTAAACTTTATCTTTGCACAGGGTCTACTCTAATTTGTATTGCTTAATTTATTATATGTATAAGAATTATTCCAAATTAGTTTAACCTTTATTTGTTATCCTTCAGTAGTTGGAGTCCATTTAAACTACTTAGAACAAATCAATGCTAGATACAAATTAGGAAGGAGGGATATTGCATAACTAACTGTACTATGAAAGGGGTGAAATTAATGTGAACTGAATTAACTATTTCTAGTGTTTATTGGTTAAAACTGAAAATCAGAAGGCCTGAGTGTAATGTAAATTCACAATAAAAATAGTTTTTAATGTACTTCAAGCAAACTTCTAGAACTGTAAGCCAAAATTAATTACCACAGCACTTTCAGCTCTTATTTACAATACAGTTCAGTTTTAAGTAATTCATTTTTTGAAGATTCATTTTACTCCATATTGATTTCATGGCCCAAGAAAATTATTTTTGAATTTGTATATAAAACTGACATTGTTTTTTAACTTTTCCACCTGGCTAAGACTCCTTTCTCAAAATTTATTCATCTTAACTTTGTTTCCTTATGGCTTATTTTTTTCTAGGGGTTAGAACATTTTAGAAACATAATTCAGCTGTATGTACTGTTGAAATTAACACAGGGAACATCCAAGAAATTTGCATTATTTGTTATATTGGCTGACATTGTCTGATTGTAAAAAGAAAGTTTTGCACTTGGTATTTATTAGTATTATATAGTAGTAACAGATGTAAAGTAAGACTTTTTTCATGTGATCAAGTCAAAACATTTGTCAGTGTCATTGTCTTGAGATTTGTATAATAGTTTATTTTTTTTCTCAGAAAATTATTTAGTTTTAGTCACCATTATTCAAATTTATTTTGGTTTAAATATTACTGCTGAAAAAATGTGGGAAGATTTTGTCATTATTATTTTTTGACTAAGGATGAAGTACGTTACCTTAGCTTCTTTCATTACATTACTAAAAAATCCATTGAATTTTGCAATGAAAATATGTTACAGTTTGACTCAATAACAAATGTAAGTTTTGAGAGATACTTTAATATATTCTTTCCTTTTTCCCTAGGTCATTTCAAGAGGAAGAGATGACATTTATTTATGTAATATGCTGCTTTTTTTGTAGATATTTTTTTGAAATAAACCAATCTTCATTTCTCAAATTTATCAGAAGCTATTTATGAAAATCTTTTATCTAATTATATTTTCTATTTCACATCATATTCAATATAAGGTTAGGCTAAGTAGTTAGCACACAGGATCACTTACAAAAGTTGTAAAATTTTCAAAACGAAACCCAAAACTTGAGTGCTTTCGAATAGTTGACTATTCTTCTTCAGGAGAATAAAAGGTTATGTTTAATGAGTGTGAAGAAATGTATAGGCTCTAATGTCGATGTCACGTAAACCGGATGTTCAATATGAGTTGATGTTAAGAACTAGCCAATCATAACGATTAATTGTTTGTGTCAGGTTTAGTTTTGTGCAAAAGGGGTGTGTAAAGTTCATAAAAGACTTATGTGGGATAATAGTTATAAGAATTGTTAACTAATTTCTATAAAGATAAAATAAAATAAAGTAAACAATAGAATTAATATTAAATAACGGCAAAAGGCGGTGGGAAATAGATAAAATAATAATGTAGCCCAGTATATAGGAAATCAAACCAATATAGAGAGAGAAATTTAAGGAAGAATAATACTAATAATGTAAAATAAGTTTAATCATGAATTTAGTTTTGAAAATCTTTTCAGAGATTTGCGAAGGTCAACAACCCCAGGATCGAGATTGATACCATTTGGCATTACAGTATTTAACAGTGCTATCTAAAAAGCTTCTTTAATTTCCCTGTTTCTGTTAGATGTAAAATTTGTCTCTATACCCATCAGTTTAATGTCTTCAAGAGAGTGTCCAGGCATGTTAAAGTTCTTTGTTTGTTTTTATTGTTGATTTATGGTTATTAAAATGTTCCCGTGTAGTTGTTTTGGTTTGACCTACGTATTGGAATGAATTACAGTTTAAGCTCTTTTCAGTTTTTTCTTTAGGATAGGTTTGTGATATTATTTGTCATCAATCATGTTTAATAAATAAATGAAACCATTTACAATAGAACTGAATTCTACTCTTCAATAAGTCTAAGAAATTTGAAAGTCTGGGTTGGTGAAAATTTTGTCAAATCTGGGGTGGTTATTAAGTGTCTCTACATTTTCAGTATTTGTCAGGTTTGAAAAATAGCTGATGTTCACAGTTTCACTTTAATAAGTTAAGGCTACAACTATGTGTTGTATGATACAAGTTAAGCACTAGGTATTAGATCTTGGAGTGTTTATCATTCAGAAGTTTATCATAACTAATAGTATAGATTTATTTTAAATTTTTTGTTTGCTCATACAGTTTACTTATCTAGTTGTTTTCTTAAATCTCCTGGTGTCTCCTTGAGAAGTATGTGTTTAATAGTAGTCTGATTAGAAGTACATTCAAGGGTGTGAAATCAATGAATAAACAATACTGCACAGCAATGATATTTAATTTTTCTATTTATTAATAAAAAAATAATTTATTCAGTAGTGGCAATAATAATATCTATGATGTATATTAATTTTCATGGCATTGAATCAAGAGCATTTTGAATTGATCATTTCAAAATAAAGTGCAAAATATGTTTACATCTGTAGATTTTATCTCATGTTTAGAATGTTATTGTACATAGCATTATTTTAGAAATACTGTACAACAATTTGGAAATGGTGGCTAGGTGTAATAAAAAAAATAAGTTGAAAGGCCTAGCTTGTTACCACCATATTCCTTTTGGTTGAAATTTACCATATAATTCTCTGGCTTAAGTGGACATAAACACAGGTATATTTTAAAATGGACAATATGATATTGAACATAGAATGCTAAAAATTGTGGATATTCTTTTCTACTGAAGCTTGTTGTACAGTGTTCATGTGGATATGTAAAATATGACTGTAAAAATAATCTGATTTATTTACCTTAAAAAATATTTACTTTTTTATATTAGTCAAAAATGGTGTAGTAAACACTTATTTTTTCACAACAAATGTAGAATTTTGGGGAATATAGGTAAAGTAAAATAATAAAGTTTGTCTAGTTCCAGGTAACCAAACAATACAATTTGAATATAGTTAAAAAAAACAGTTTTCATACGAATTTCCATTTCTACATTATAGTCATAACATAAAATTCATTAGAACCTTGCAGAAAACAGATTTCAATCTGTACATGATGAAAAATGGCATTTAGAAGAGAGTGTGTGGTCTAGTGGCTATTGGATCAGATTGTGAATCTGGGTCTAAGGTAAATGTCCTGCTGGCCAAAAAATCTTGCCCCATTCTTTAGAGTGGTGGATGTTATTGATTAACTTCCAATCCTCTAATCTATCAGTCCAAATTTAGGGAAGCTAGACCACATAGCCCTTTTGAAGCTTTCCAAGAAATTTCTGAAGTTAACAACACAAAAAAAGATAAATCAACTGTCATACTAATTACAAACAGTTTCTAATAATGGTTTTTACAAAAATATTCATGTTATTTTGTAGTGCTTTGTAAAAAGATTTATTTATCTAATTCAGTAACATACATTTTAATTGATGATGTGAGGATAGAAATTTTTTGGGTTTTCCCACAATTTATGATTTTGAGCGTAGAGTCTAGTAAAGACTTTGAGAATGTGTCAGTGTAATAAATGAGTGTATTTGTTTTTTTCAGAAGTAGTTCACACAAAAAGAAATCAAAAATCACCTTTAAAGAAAATAACATCCAAAGATAAAATAGTAATTTAAAGCATTCTAATGCCTTGGGTGATTTGTCATAAAATGTAATTCTTCACATACATTAATGGGTATTTAGAAGTATTGTATACATTATCTCTAAACACTCCCATTTGAGGGCTATACTGGAGATTGAAAAGTCCAAGGTTTGAGCCCTTGATATGCTGCTGAACATGCTTCACTCTTTTGGCTGTGGGTGTGTATAATTGTTCCATGAAGAGTAGGCATGTAGAATGTATATGCTTTTGACTGCCATCCCTCTGATCAGCATTTCTAAATTAGATGTGGCTATAGTTAAACCTTAAGTTCTCTGGCCACCCAATCTGTCACATGAAATGCTTTTCAGGTTCAAAATATTACCCACATTTGCTCCAAAACATTAAAACAGGAATAGAACAAAGATGAGGCAACAATTAACAAACCCAATTCTTTAATATATTCTCTACCTTTATTTATAAATAGAAGCTCAAAGTAAAAAAATATTATACTTGGCAGCTTTCCTTCTCATTTGATTTCTTCAGAATTCCTCATCGTAGGTTAAAACAACTTTGCTAGCCTTACTATATACACAAAAGGTACAAATGAAACACCAGTTGGCTGAATGTATGTGTTGCATTCATCTACAACTACATTGCTAGCTTTACACCATTTATTGAATGTATACAAAGACTATGCAACCTCAGGTATGCAAGAAGGGGCTAAATTTCTTTGGCGAGGTTAACCCCAGACATACATAGAGATGCATTATGGACTCCTTCCTTTGATGTATCCTGGATCTACTGCCTTTATACCTAATGTTTCTATGATTTTCTGTAAAAGGTAGTTGAATAGTGTAAGTGTATCCTATGTTAATATGTCTGTGATAAAAGCTGATGGTGGATGCACAGTGCACATTTATTCTATTGTTAAGTGCGGTAGTACTTAACAGTAGGGATAGACAAGGTTTCCAAATAATTCACAGCCGAAAAACCACCTTATTGAATTCCTAAGTGAAAAACCAACAATTCAAAGTATTGGTTATGATATATTATCGTATATGTACAAATAATAAGCTAAAAAGACCACTAATATTTTCGGTATAACAATTAAAAAATTTCTAAAACAGCAACTTTTTTCGTCTACTACCTACCTGATCATGTCAGCGGGGCTAGCCCCTAGATGTCTCGACCTATCGTTATAAGATTTCTCCAGCTTACTAGATTGGTCTGTGGGTATCCCTTTTGATATTCTGATAAATATATACAGATTTTTTATAAACGATAAACATATCGTGCACGTATTTAAATAACTTTTCAACCCAACAGATGGCTCTACATATCGATGGATAGACACGAGATAGTTTCTAAAGGTAAAGTATATACTTTATACAAGTATAACATAAAAAGTAAACAAACAAGAATATTAAAAAACTATGAATTTTAAAATGAAGTAGGATCCTGCTACAAAAAGTAATGAATCAAGAATTAAAACCACAATCACAAGTTTATAAAATTTAATCCCTACTTTGGCAGCTTTAAACACTAATCTGTAGGCCAAAGTAGTTTTAATTCTTGTACAAGTTATAGTTATCAGGGATATGGCTATACTAAAAGTTTATCGATGCTGTGTCCATTCCATGGACATATAAAAACTGAACACATAAATAGGGGAAAAAATTCAAATTTTAATGGAAAGTAGGGATTGTTAGTTATTTGTAGAAATGCACTAAGAAGTATCCAAAACAAAATAAATGCACTAAAAAGTACATAAACAAGTTAACTGATATTAGTTGGATAGATTTTAGAAGGACCTTCAATCCCTATTTTAGTTGGCATTGTGATCCATATAGCTAAATGAAGCAGTCTAAACTTACCAATCAAAATAGGGATTGGAAATCGTTTAAAATCTATCCAACTAGTACCACTTTACTTGTTTGTGTACTTTTTATTGCAGCATCTATTTTTATTTTTTGGATACTTCTTATAGCAATTCTACGAATAACAACGATCCTTACTTTCCATTAACATTTTTATTTTCCTATTTATTTTGTTAATATGTGCGTGGTAGATGCAGAGTACAAGTTTATTCTATATTAATATGTATGTGGTAGAAGCTGATTCGTGGATGCAGAGTGCAAGATTATTATATGTGTTTGTGTATGCAGTAGAGGCTGATGATGGATATAGATTGAACGTTTATCCTATATTAATGTCTGGTGGTAGAGGCCGATGGTGGATGTATAGTGCACGTTCATCCTATGTTATGTCTTTATGGTAGAAGCTGATATTCGATTATAGTGCAAGTTTATAACATGCTTGTGTGTGTTAGAGGTTGATTTTTGATTTACAATAGTGTAAATCTATTGTATATTTCTGTGTTGTAAAGGTTGATTGCTGGTTGTAGAGTGTAAGTTTATCCTATATTTCTCTGTGTGGTAGAGGAAGACTGGTTTGAAGGCCAGTCGGGTGGATCACGCTGTCAGTGGCCTGAAAGAAAGTGAAATTACTTTTTTTTGTTTAGATCACGTGTTTGTATTGGGCAGGATTTGGCAAATTTCATGGAACGTATTCCATCACTTACTCTGTGACAAGGAATCTTTAAATATTTAAATTAATGGACTTGTAATAGTTCATAAGTTTTGTTTTCAAAAGTACTAGACTCAAAAACACAGTGGATCGCTTTAAGTGTTTATAAACTGAACAAGCTATGTTTTTAGTTTCCAAATTTATCTTAAACTACACAAGGCCTATTTGCTCAGAGCGATCCTTAAATTTTGAACTGATAGACTAGAAAGGAGGCAAATAGTTACCAATACCCTCAGTTTAACTCTTGGTCTGCTCTAGTCTGATGGAATAGTGAGGTTTGTGTCACTCGTAACGCATCAAAATGTGTGAAGCGCGTTTTTGTAGTACAATCTAGGCACGCTAACCACTAGGCTGTGGCCAGCGCAGCAATGTTTCAGTTCGTCAAGCTTGAAAAATCCAGATTCATTTATTTGTATATATTTGTTACTTGTAGAACTTCAAGTTGTTATAAATACTTTTCCACTAATTACTTCTATTAGAAACGGCACTTTTAGGAAATATTCAGACTTTTATAAATAGTAAGACATTATTGACTTGAATAAGTTATAGCTCACTATTCAATTTACAAGAATACTGGGAACGATTACTCCACAAGAGCTGTTCCCTCCCAATGGCACAGCAGTAAGTCTGAAGACTTGTAACACTAAAAACCGGTTTTATATACCAGTGATGGGCACAGCACAGATAGCCCATTGTGTAGCTTTGTGTTCAACTGCGAACAACAATAACATCCAGCTGTTATATAAAATCAATGATATGTTACATCAAATCAGTTAATTACTTTTTTTAATTAAAAACCTTTGATATCGTGGCTTATCACTGAAATGATTAGCATTTAAAACGAAAACAATATAGAAGTTTGGTCTGTGATTATACAGATTAAAAGCTCTGACCCTCTTGATAAAATTCAGTTGATTTGCGAGTTCAGATGAAGCATAAAATTGATACACATGGAGCGAAGTTCTACTCCCCGATTAGAGAATTATTTGAAGTACAAAAGTTTAAAGAAGGGGATATCTTTAACGTTGAAACGTGTTGGTAAACCAAAGAAAGATTATCGGCTTTGCATGTCCTTGTGGTTACAGAATCAAATCCGATCACCGAACATGTTCACCCTTTTAGCTGCGAGGGGGTTATAATGTGACGGTTAATTACATTATTCGTTGGAAAAAGAGTAGTCCAAGTATTGGCGGTGGGTGGTGTTGACTAGCTGCCTTTCTTATACTCTATCATTTTAAACTTAGAGACAGCTATCACAGATAACCCATGAGTAGTTTTGTGTGAAACTCAACAAAACGAATATACAGATTACCTCTGGGTGGAGATGTTAGATCAATATTCCTGCAAAAGCTGGTCATTTTCTCTTGTGACCTACAGCAAATGAAAGTTGCTGGTAATTCTGTCTACCATCTTCTTTGCTTTTAGATGTCCTCCTACGATCGACTCGTGAGTCAACTTCATCACTTGAGTCCAATATTTTGTTGGTTCTATGATCTGTTTAACTTTTCCACTAGAACTGCCTTGACAGATTTGGTACAGACTCATTTCTGATCTTCTATTCAGTAAGAACATTTCCCGTTTGTCTTGTGCACGTTTTTTTCGCAACCATTATCCCAAAGTTAATGCAGTGAAGGGTCTTTCTTCTGTGCTTCCTTCAGTTCCTGTATACCTACATTCGGGATGTCATTTTTTGAGACTTGCAGGAGCTTAATGTCTTGCTTGTCTTTCTTTTCTTGAGTTATTGTGGTAACTGCAGATGCCTCATCAGTCTTCTTTCTGTCTGGTTTCTCCAAACTTCTACTGCCTGGTATACTGCCAACCATCAAGTCGCAGATAGGTGCCTTGATACACATGGCTTCAAGGTCTCCTAAATAATATGGAGTATTTCTCACTGTCCCATGAGTTAGCACATACACAGCCATACCTTGGCTGTCATCAGATACAAGATTGGTTCACACTGCTGTGCTACAGCACCCAGTGTCTCATAGGACTTTTACTTTCATGTCCTCGACATAGCCTTCATCTACTGGCATGTTGTGGTTTGTTGACACCTCTCGATGTTTGTCACATGTTCTGGCACTATTGACCCATTTGATCAATTGAGCTGCCCATCAACTATGCACTGTTTATTCATGGTGAATGCACTTCCTTTTTTAGGTGAATCTGATGAGTTGTCTTCATTCTGTTTTTTTTTTGGCAGCAGAATCCATGGTGACAGTCATTCTTTTCTTGTTTCTTGCCAACATCATTTTTGTAGGTAGCTCCAGCTGCTTTATGTTGAGATTTCTGCTGTTGCTTGTTGGTTTCAGATTTTCACTCACTTGCAATGTGTTTCATTTTATAGCAAGCATAGCTTCTTTTCTCCCATTTGTCTGTTGACTTTTTATGAACTTTTGTGGCATCCTGCTTCTGGTCAGCCACCACTGGTTTCGACTTTGATTGGTTATTCTTGGACTTGTTAGTTGTACTCCCCCCATGGGCTTCCATATACTGTATGCCAGCTTGATCATCTCACCCACGTCTTTTGGTGCTCTCTTCTTTAGGAACAATAACATGTCAGTTGAGTACGTTATCATGAACTGTTCACGTATTAATAAATCTGCCAGTCACTCAAAACCATCTTCACACTTCGCCATGTCAGTCCATCTTGTGAAATATCATTGTAAGCGTACCACAACCTGAAATACAGTTTCTACAGTGTCAGGTTTGACTTCTCTGAACTTCTAGCAAAAATATTCCTCAGATAGCTTAGAGCATTTCACTTTTAAATTGTTATAGTCCATGACATCTTGTGACATCATGCTCACATACACTTGTAGGCCTTTTCCTGTGAGAGGGTGTTGAGACAGACTGCCCTTTGTCACAGTTCTGACTTTGGGCAGATTTTTCATACCTCTCCAGGAAAGTATCTATGTTATCTTTCAGTTCATCAAATTTGGGCAGCTTGGATCGGCTGGTCCTGACCCCATTGTAATTCTTGGGTCCTTCATCTTTCTGTTGGGCGAGCTTGGCGATCCGAATTTGTGCCTTTATTCTCTCAATTTGTGCTCTTATTCACTCTATTTCCAGTCTCTCTTTTCTCTCATTTTCGTTTTTCTCAATTTGTATTTTTATTCTATCTTCCTCTTTTCTGTGTTGATGCTCTTCTCTTTCTTGTTTCTTGTTTAACAAACTTTTGTAGATCATCATTTCTGAACTCAAGTCGGTCAATTCTCTTTATCCACTTATCAAGGTCAGTTGACATGGTTATATAGTATAGTTGTAAGCTCTACAATAGTTTCACCACTACTACAGCTGTTTGTGTATATGCCTACTTTGCCCACTGTTGTTTACGTCTATCACCATTTACCACTGTATAATCCTGGCTGACTCGCCAAATGTCAGGTTTTTATGTAAGTATGGATGGATGGATGGTGTCTGTGACTTTTTGGCAATAAATTTCAACAATAAACAAGCAGCACACGGCACACTTGTTTTAAAATATATATTAAAACAAGTCAAAAACATATACAAATGTTCATTATAATGTTGGTTGTCACAGTTGTATACAGAGCTTTAAATAATTGCCTCTTTTTCGTCAAATTCCACACAGGGTGGTTTAGGTATTTTAGAACAATTTGACAAGATCAGTTGTTCTTCTCTACTCTGTTATTACAATACAATCTGTGATAATTTCACTTTAAAATCACCACTATAACTGTTGATTACCACAGTTGTATGCAGAGCTTCAAATAAGTGTCTCTTTTTCGTCAAAGTCCACACAGGTTGGATCAATTGCTTTAGAATACAATTGATAAGACGATTTATTATTTTCTACTCTGTTATTACAACACAATCTGTAATAATTTCACTTTAAAAATCGCCACTATGTGTTCTCTTTAGATAAACTCACAATCATGCAGTCTAGATTTATGTAACTATTTAACTAAATACTCGTATATCTATATAACTAACTCGAACTACGTTTTGTACGCATATTTATAGCCTAACCAAGGCTTAGAACGTTCTACACAATACAATATTTTATGATGCAATAATACTCAATTAAAACAACAAAAAAAACTTAAAAGGTTCTAGTAACATGGTGCAATAATACAACAAGCACCAATTCACAACAATTGAGCTGCATAAGGTATAATTCGCACAAATTTAACACCCATACCATACTTAAACTATCTAAATCATAACACTTACATTAAACTTAAACAGTCATGTATATCTAACAATAAGGTTGATAAACAGACACAAGGGGCTCATGGATGATTTATGTTCACATTATTTGAACACACATTTAAGTTTATGTTCATGACAGAAACAAGAGAAAGGTTTGGTAAAACACATTATAAAACAAAATCATGTCGCTTTCGACAGGGGAGCATGTCTATTTCAGGTGTAAAGGTAAAATGTTCAAGTCTGTAAACAATATTAATAATGTGTATTAACTATATTTTATCAGCTTTATTTTTCTAATGGTCTTAGTTAAATTTTGCTTTTACATAAAGTTCATTTTATTTAGAAAAAAGAAGATAAAAAATACTTGCTTCCAATGAAATAATATAACTGAGCCTCTTAAATTATCAGAATCTAAGAAGATTTAACATTGGCATTCGAAACGTTATACTTCATTTATTATTAGGTCGTCATGAAATTAATGTCGCTTTTTTTAGATGAAAAAACCAGAACAACTTATATATCAAAACAAAACATTGATTAAATGAAATAGTATCCATTCTTATCGATGATGATTTCCATCTTACAATCAGGTTGTTAATGCCCTGATTAAAAAAATCTACT
>NW_013666030.1:468836-474420 GCF_000517525.1 Limulus polyphemus
ATCGGGAAGTGGTTTATGTCTAGAACTGAGCCATTGTTTTTGGCATTTAATATTCGCATAGAGAGTGTATTTTTCATCACCTGACAATTCTGTCAAAAATGGTTCACGCGCCAGAAGATACGAAGCAATGTTCACACGTTGGAAACGATGATCATCGGAGAGTTCGTGAGGCACTCAAACACCTTCTTTATGGAGTTTTCCCTTATTCCTTAGATGTTTACGTATTGTTTAATGAAAGACATGCAATTTCAAGGCCATTTCACGAGTGTGTTGCTTTGAGTTAGATTCAACAAGCGTCTTCAGAGCATCAATATCAATTCCAACATGCCAGCCCCTGCCATTACAGTTTTTAAGGCTAAAGTCACCTGAACGAAATTTGCTGAACCACCGTCGACACTTACGAACGTTAAAAACATTTCCATAAAGTTCTTTGATATTCTTCCGTGGCTAGAGAGGCGTTGTTGTTCTTCTTGTATTTAAACAGCATTACATGTCGAATGTGTGTATCCTCGTGTGCCATCACAAAAAGGGGTTAGAGTTTACTAAACTTTACGCATTATATAGGCTACACTAACGTGACGTTTAGGCGGTTCGATTAACTATTATACACGATGTACGTTTTTTGGGAGGTGGTTAATGAAAGTATTCCAAAACGCGACGACCTAATATATCCTCCAGATGGCTCAGCGGTAATTCAAAGGGCTTATAACGCTACAAATTGCGCTTCTATACCAGCGGTGGGCAGTGAAAAGATAGCCCATTGTGAAGCTTTGTGCTTTACAACAAACAAGTTGTTTTATATCGTACTTTACTAATATTGCCATATAATAATCATTCAAAGTAAGCGATACATTGTAAGTATGTTCTTTTAAAAGTATATTCAGCTAAACTCTGTAATAATTAGAAATAAATAATATTTAAAAACGATGCTTTTAAAATTATTCCGGTTTTTTAGCCGAAAAACGTTTTTTTCTTCTAAATTTGAAACCCTTGTCCGCTCTTAAAGAAATAAATATACAGTGTTTGATCAGCGATAACTTCACAGACTAAAATCTGGCGTTTGATTGCCTGTGGTAGAGAGAGAGAGAGTGCAAATAGTCCATTTAGTGGCTGTGCATTAAAACCAACAAATGCTATATTAAAACAACTATGGAGCCTCGCCATGTCTGTTCATGCTCTATCGAACGACCATATACCTTGAAAATAACCCTGCAACGTAATTTCCATTACAAAAGGCTCCATCGTAAGGCTGTCATGTCAAAAACATGGTCATCCGTATTCTGCTTTCTATAACACTGGGCAACAACAAAACATTTTTCTCTGCTACTAGAAAAAAATCAACTGTTTCTAAGTAATTTGACAATGCTGATTCTAAACATCGCATTTAAAATTACTGGTTACCTCTAGTTTTCGATTTATGATAGATTTATTCAAAAATGCTTATATATATATATCGTAAAAATAACAACCTTTTTTTTTAAATAACTCTATTTATTCATTCAAAATTACATTTAAGGATGTATAATCTCCATGCATTGATAAGTTTCTTTCATTTTCATAGCATGAGCAACAGGAATTGATGGCTTAATGTTCCCATTGTGCAAAAGTACAGCTTTCAGACTAACTTTAGATAAGTCTACAAAAAGTCTCCATTCTAAGGATGATGTTTAATACCTAATTGTTCCAATACTGCAACAAAATTTGTACACAAACACAAAGTAAATTGAAACTCTTGTTCCTGGAGCTAATAAATTTCATTGCTGTAAATGAGAGCCAAGAAGTTTCCCGTGTTGCTTTGATAGAGACAAGTCACGAATCAGATCATTTAGTTCTTCTTGTGTGATCAGATGAGGCAGTTTATTTTGAGTTGCCACAGGAATATAATTACTAGTTGAAGAGGATGAAGGTGATTCACTGTCTTCTTTGCAGGATAACTCTGTTTTTCAATTCGCTGGTAGACGTGGCACTGAAAGACCATCCCCATGAGATCCTGGTTTCATTACAGATGCAATATCTGGATATTTAATGTGTTGTTTAGTTTTGCCCGAAAATCCAGAAACATCAGTCATGCAAAAACAACAGATGATCTTTGGGCTCACACCATATCATGGGAACTGCAAATAGCATACTTTCTCTTTTTTCATTCAGATGTGCAAACTGTACAACACACATGTGGAGCTCAATGTTTTCTGGGTCACCAATTTTATATCCAAAATTGTGTGATGTTTTTTCTTCGTGAACCTGTAATATATTTTCCACAAATGTAGCAGAAACTCTTTGGTTGATTTTTGCACTTCACTTGGACTGGAGACAGCCGGCATTTCAAATGATTTTCTAAAAAATGTAAAAGAATTTATGTTTACAAAGCTAGAATTTAAAAGATTTTAAAAACAAAGTTTTGCAGAATTTGATTAAATCACGGGTATGATGTGAAGAAAATAAGACTTTGTTTTGACTGTGCATGAAGAAAGGTGAAGTGACCAACCAAGTGAATGAAAGGCAACTGAGAGAGAGGCGTCTGACTCTGCTCCTTTTATGCTCAGTCGAGGGACTTCTCGAATGTTCTAGCAAACTGAGCACGTGAGGGTTTCGTGATTCCTGGGCGGAGTAGATGAGCACGGGAATGAAGCAAAAATGGTGTAATTTGAAACAGTTAAATCGAGAACAAATAGCATATATGAAAAATATATTTGAAATTTTTACACCAATACAGTCAGTGTTTCAAGTTATCAAAAATGTATGCCTTTTACCCATTAACCTGTTCAAGTAAATGTAATTTCATAGCATAAATCTGTTGTACTGAGTTGATTGCATGGTATTTCACATAGTGCTGATAAAGTTTTGAGATATTACAATAACTCAAAATCTAGAGGTTTGTTTGTAGCTTAAGCACAAAGCTATACAATGGGCTATCTGCCCTCTTCTCACCACGGGTAGTAAAACCCAGTTTCTAGCATTGTAAGTCTGCAAGCATACCACAGTGCCACTGGGGGGGGGGGGTAAAATCTAGTGGCACTAGACAAATTTTGACCACATATTTGAAATCAGTGCCATTAAATTACCCACAATCACATGAGTTCTCTCCAGTAGCAAATTTTTTGTTATCCAGTGTAATCTATCAAGTGTAGTAGGATAACAGTTGCCCAAAATAAGTTTCATTGGTCTGATCGCACAGAAATACATAGGCGACTTGACCTGTATGTCTTCATATTCAAAAACACGAATATTCATTTCATTATCCTGTTGCTTGATATATCAAATGATTAAACAGATTTGTCATGGAAGCAACTTATGTCACTTTTCCAGATAGAGATATTTCTTAATTATGTTGCGTAGTGTTGCCTGGGGCACGTGGATGGCTTTTGCCACTGACGTTTATGTCCATGGATTCTCATCTGTTACAAGATACCAACTTTGCTTGTCATACTTGGTGTATGACTTGTTGCAGGTTCATTTCTGGGGTGTACTGGTACTCCAAGTTGATCCATATTCCTTTGGTTTACAATGCCATTAAGTAAAAGGGATACATATCTCTGTCTTGAAAATTCTAAATCCCCGATCTAAGCACATCTTTATGATCTGAGCATATGAATATTTTGTGTTGGAAAGGGCTGTTACATATGCTTCCCAAAGTGATCAATTTTTGGTAGCATTGCAGCAAAAGAATGCTAAACAGCATCAAAATGCTATTTTGATACATCGTTCCTCAACAACTTTATATTGGCTGTACCTGACTTGCTGATTTGCATATTCAAAGCCGTTTTAATATATTACGTGCTCATTGTTCTGTATATTTTTTAAGTATTCTTTGTTTGTGTTTTCTAGCTGATCTGTGTTTAAGGCTCAACATCAGCATGAGCATAATACAACCAATAAACATTTTAAGTGTGAGTATTAGCATCTGAAACCTGAGTTCACAACCTTTGTTATAAAAGTGTATTTGCAAAACAGTGATTAATAAAATAGTTTGGGGTGACTTATATAGGAAGTAATGAGTTTCAGCTTAGAATATTAGAATAAAACTTTATACGAACATACCAGTTAAGAGTATTAAGTTTAAAATTATTGAAGCGCAAATAACAACAACAGTATTATTGTAAATTGATTTGTTAAATTTTGAACAATGTATATGAGCTTCTACATGATGTTGAAGACAAAATATCATTAGTTTAAAATTATCATAATTGAAATGCAGTTCAACATATTAATCATTTTTTCTTAGAAATTCAAATGAGATTAGGAGGAATGAACATCAGTGTAGTAAGAATCTCAGAATCGTGTCGTTTAAACCCAATATATCAGTTTTTAAGTTATCTGTCTATTTGGCAGGGACCTCTGGTTCACAGTACTAGGCTCTGGCTTGTCCAGCTCTACAGTGCGAAGCGAGGCTGAGCTGAGGATAAAAATTAAGCCTTACCTGTGCGGTAATTGTTCAATATCGAGGAAAAGCTTTCTGTCTGTCTGTGGACGTATCTTCTCGTAAACGAGTTGATCAACCCAAACCAAACTTGGTATGCTAACTTACTAATCCAAAAGAAAAATAATTCCATTGAAAAATAAAATACTTTATGAATAACCCTATCTAGTTACTGCAGTAGCTATTGTAAATAATTAAATTTGAACAAAACTCACACCACAACAAAATTCTACAAGTCAAAGATTGTAAACAAAATTTTCAGCATTTTGTCATGTTTCCCATAATTACCAAAATGTGTAGTAATAAAATATCGAGCTACAATGCGGAGAATAAAGATATTGCTGCTGTTTAAGTTTCCTGCTCTTTTCTGTGTAACGAATTTATTGTTTTGTATTTATTTTTAATATGAACGTTGGTTAGGGCACTCGACCAGCAGTCTGAGGGTCGCGGGTTCGAATCCCCGTCCCACCAAACATGCTCGCCCTTTCAGCCGTGGGAGCGATATAATGTAACAGTCAATCCCACTATTCGTTGGTAAAAGAGTTTCAATGGTCTGATCGCACAGAAATACATAGGCGACTTGGGTGGTTGACGGTGGGTGATGATGACTAACTGCCTTCCCTCTAGTCTTACACTGCTAAATTAGGGACGTGTAGCTTTGCGCGAAATTCAAAACAAAACAAATATGCGTAACTTATAGTGTCAGATATGTATTGCGTGTAACGAATTTGTTATATATTTATTTTAATGACAACGTTTGTTGGGATTGAGTTTACATGTAAAAATCTGCCTAGCTTACAGTATTAGTTACGTATGGCGAAACTCCCGCCAATTCTCTAAGGTTGTAGAATATTCGTGAATGCAAGAATCGACAGTATATCCACTTTCGTAACCGGTTGAATATAGTTCGAACTTTCGAGAAAAACATTTCCCCACACATATAAAAAGACCAAGGCCAAAGAAGAGAATATATAAGTCTGCTAGGAACCTGTTATAACCGTGTACGCTATAAACCATGATTTTGCTAACCCTTATCAATCGGAAAATATACGACATTTCACCAGGAACAGTTATAAATTTCGAAGGTCAGTGGATTCTCATCTTTCCGAAAATATTACTAGATTCTCATCAGACGTTAGTATCTTTCAAAAAGTATTACTGAATTCT
>NW_013666030.1:474817-479314 GCF_000517525.1 Limulus polyphemus
TATATATATATATATATATTAAAACGTATTTGTGTGAAAACGAAGAGGTGTGTGTCAATCTTGTTGGTAAATAGCGTAAATTAACTAAAATATCGGCTTCAGACTATTTTAACTTCTCAATACGTAACATCTGATTCACATTATTTAACTTCCAGTTTACTAGGGTTAGAGAATAAACAATTATGCCTGAATTAGAGAAGTATTTTATATATTTCTTTTTTTCAGAATATTTCTTACTTCTTGATGTAGAATATAGTTTTTCGTAAAAGCAAAATTCAAAATTATTTTAATTTAATGCATCAAATGTACTAAATTCAGACAGTAGAAATCTAAACTACATCTCTACTGTGAAATGGGCTGCTTTACCATTTCTGCCAAGTTTCTCCTCCTCACTTCCGATCCACTTCCCCTGTCTTAAAACAATTTTCTTGGAAAATGAATGCTACTGAAAATCTTCGTAGAAGGCTTGCTCATTTTCAGCTAATTTGTGTGTATATTTTCCGCGTTTTCGAGAGAACAAAATAGGGATGAGTGCAGTGTCTTTCAAATAACCTGCAAAACGTTTAATGTAAGACATTTAATTAAAGTGCATTACAAGAGCTTCAAAAAGAAAGCCCTTTTGGACTCGGAGTTCACTTTTAATTGTAGACTTTCACGGGCTTTCAACAAGGGTAGAGCTGGGTATGCAATTTCCCTCTCAAAAACATTAGTCAAATTAGACATCAAATTAATTATTATTATTTGTTTTAAAAAGCTAAAAAAATCTAGTTTTGCTGAGATGAATTAAATTACGCTAGATATAACAATATACTGAACATACGAAAAAGCAAAATTGACTTTGTTTATCAATCTTTAGGAGTGTTGATATAATTATGAAAAATCAAGAAATAATTTGGCCTCCAAACATAAATGGAATATTCTAATTAAAATGCGCACCAGTGGGGCAGCTGTAAGTTCAAGCTTATAACCTTAAAAATCGGTGTTCGACCCTTGCGAACATAAAGTTAACAGTGTTTGCTGCACATCTTCTACTATTGAGGCTGCTTACATTATGTCCGTCGTATTTAAATTCCTTATTTCTTGTGTGAGTTATAGTTACAAATCAGTTGTTGCAAAAACTGTAACCAACCAAAATGATTGGCTACTTTCTACCAATTGTTTTTTGTAAACTTGACGCCCCCCCCCACGTAGCACAGCGATATGTCTGCGGACTTACAACGCTAGAAACCGGGTTTCGATACCCGTGGTGGGCAGAGCACAGATAGCCCTTTGTCTAGCTTTGTGCTCAACTTCAAACGAATAATTGTAAACTTGACTATTGTTCTAGTCACAAGCAAATGAATTATTACAAAGATCTTGACTAGTTTAAAAGTAACAAATGATTGGTTATTTTCATTCTTATTTACGTCAGAAATGTAATTCACATTCTTCAACTCTTCGTGTGTCTTTTTTTTTTACTTTCTTACCAGTTTTTGCAGCAGCTGTGTGCATTTTTTTCCGAGTCAGATTATTATTTGTTGTCCTGCTTCTTGCTTATAGATCCAATGTTTCCTTTGTTATGAATGCTTTCCTCTAAATGGCAGCTTCTTTTATGTAGGGTCGACTCATGAATGAGTTATATGCACTATTTTGCTAACAAATCAGTAGAGTATTATTTTTTCATCGAAGGTTATGATCACAAATGATCTGTAATCATAGTTTTTAATGCTGTCTCCTCAGGCATATTATGTGATTCCTATGTTCTTGTCATTTATAAATAAATCATACGTTGTAAAAGTAACAGATTTAGCGCTGCCTGTAGTGCCATTTACTGAGTCACTGCAGTTAAAAAATTGTCCATCTTTATGCAAGTGTCTCTTTCTCTAAATTTAAATTAGATGAAATTTAAATCTTTATATATCTCAACATAAAATATAACCCACCCTGTGGCTAAGCAATTAGTCTTAAGACTTATAAAGTCAAAAATCGAGTTTCGATACTGACAGTTGACACAGCGACCACAGATAGCTCTTCGCACTTAGTAAGCAAGCAAATAATATAAAATATATGCGTATGGTCACGTAACTTTATTTCTGGCGCTAAGCTTACCGAAAGTGTTGGTGATCTTAGATTTTCTATTGGTAGTAGCCACTTCGTATCTTTTAATTGCTATGATAGGCTAATTTATTTCACGAATAAACTAGTTATTCGATATTGATTTTGACGTCAGCAGACAAGACAAATATGTCTTTCAAGGCTTTTTTGTCCACTTGGGTAAAGCCTGAAATAATCGATGATCTGCACGCCGCCCTAGATACCGAAGACATTGATAAGGTGTTTTCTGGCAATGCTTTGAGTGAACGCTGTACGCACATAAACAAGGCAGCAAGTAACGCAGCTTCGACGCTGCGTTTTGTTTTTAAATGTTAATCTTACGCTATAGATTTTCAAGAATCTATGAATATATACATACATTCTTTTGCAAACACATGTATAATGTATTAATCGTTCTGTGGTACTTCCATATTTACTGTTCTCACGATAAGATTCAGTATCGGATTCTCAAGGTCATTGGAAAATTGTTAAAATTCCCGGAAACCTGAAATAATCCGTAGTGTGATCCCCGCCGTATAAGGCAACAAAATGTGCGCAGTACGTGAACATCACCAGAAGACCGAGACACCTGCGCGTCAATGTAATGATTATTTCTAGACGTCTGTGTTTTCTTGCTTGGCCTTGTATTCCAACTGTAGGCTTAACTTTAGAACCAAAAAAATTTCATAGTATTACCCTTTTCCAATTTTATATGTAATGTTATGAGTCAATTTTTAAGTTAGATGTTACATGCTTTTTAGTAACATTAACTTTATCACCAAGTCTTCCGCCTGGTAGAAAGATCAGCGTTTCGATGTGTTGCAGAAGTAAGACATAATTATTTATAAAATATGTAGTGTCGAAACGCACTTCTGCCACATTACATTAAGTGATTAACAACGAATTGAATGGCCAATTTAAATCAGGGGAGTTTATATAGGCGTATTATTAGTATTAAATTTCCTTCCTCCCAAATCAGTGATTCTGCTGCTTCAAATCTGTCAATTGTTGTTAAAGGAGTAAAAAGGAGAAAGGTATTTTTTATTGATATAAATTTCTTTGCAAATCGAAAACAAATAATATATTAGGCATATAACGTAATACGTGATTAGTCATTGGCATTGTATGGTGACATTTTAGGCCTGAGAATAGTGATTAAAAAGTTCGCTTAAACTGAAGACTTTTGATGCATTCATACATATTCCATACTATACGTGTGAGAATATGATTTCAAGTCTATTTTGTATCTGCTTGAATTACTTGCCTGAGTGTAACGTATTGCAGCCAGAAGCCAATAAAAAAAAAAGTTATTTATATGTAGTGTTATGGATGCGTCTATTCTCAGTAATGCTTACTACCAAATTGACAATGTAATTTTAATACATTTACCTCGTGTCGCTGTGGATATAATGATTATAATTAATTTTACTTGTCATAAGAGATTAGTATTAGGCCTATTGCACTTTTACGTTCTTTATATAGTCACTTAGGGTTTTAGAGACAAAATGATTTAAATACTAATTTGTACAGGAAGATGAATTAAATTTTTTAGATTTCTAAAGAGAAACACCACTTTTCACAGTCATGGGGTATATACAACCTCATTCCAATGAAATATTCTTATCGTATTATACAGTTAGAGATCACAATTTTTCTAACAGTTTACGAACATTAGGAAAGTTGTTTTTATCTTCCACAAAAATTTGCTCGCATTTATACTGTTTGTACAATTTGATTTTCTAGCTCGTAGTGTTATCCTGATCCAGTGGTGAAATTCTCAAAAAAAAAAAAAGTAGAGAAACTCAGCTAGGTAAAGGAGACTTGTTTTTGAAAAAGAAAAAAAAAATCTACGTGTAAACATACAAAACGACAAAGCAGCTCAAATAAGTCCCGGTACTAGTACCGCCTTAAAAATAAGTTCCAGTACTCAGTATCGCTAAGTACCAGCAACATTTCACCTCTGTCCTGACCCAACATTATATCAAAGAATTTCCCTAAAATTATCCAATTATTTTCTTGGGAAATTTTTCATTTGGGTGCGTGGGAATCCTATCGGTAACAACCGCAAATAACTTCAGGAAATGTATTGTGGAGTTAAATATCAGTTCTCTGACTCTCAGTTTGAGGCAAGAAAGAGACTAAACCCAATGTAAACAATGTGAAAGTAATCTTTATTAAATGCAAAAACATAATAAAAGTAAATGCATGTACTTAAAGATTTAACAGTATTTCACTGGAGATCTGGTTTAAGCTCTACATATGTACCAGACTAATAGTGTGTGTGTGTGTGTTTCATTATAGCAAAGCCATATCAGGCTAACTGCTGGGGACCCAGACTAATAGAGGACAGCACTATATACTTTAGTGCCATCCCTGTCGGTGCTAAAACGTCACTGTTAATAATACACATAGCAAATAAGGAGG
>NW_013666030.1:480314-497956 GCF_000517525.1 Limulus polyphemus
ATTACCTTACATTGTTGCCGTCACGTCTTGACCGTCTTATATATAAAAGAATACCGAAATCTAGTAAATGCTAGAGCATTCAGGAACGTTCTAGAAGTGTATGACGTGTTACTAGCGTCACGTGACCTCCGCTGTCGTAACAATATGTTTTCATGATACCACCCAGGGGTAGACTGAGGCTGGTTAGGCTTCAAGGCAATGAAGGTTTTTGGACCTTTTGAAACTGATTTATTGTAATTTTAGAAGAATGATACACATTTTCCTTTCATACAAAAACTCGCTGAAAGTTATGGAGTCCCAGCTATAATCATTAACTTGTATTCTTTGGAATTTCTATTTTATTAGAACTACTGGCCATATGAGTGTCATAAGCTAATTATTATGTTTTTCTTTCAAAATATTCCTACGTGCGTCATAAAACTATTTCAATCGAAATCTCTATCTGCTGTATATTTTACACAACTGATTTTGTTATACAATAATTTTTCCAATGGGAAAGCACAAATGACAATAAAGGGAAATGACTCAGAAAAAATAGGTAACTAGAGTGAAAGGAATTTAATGACTTTCTGTGACCAACGTTCTTTTGTTAATACGTGCATGTCTAGAAACTTGTACGCGCGAAACTTTTGAAACTTCGTATCGAACATGAAACGTTCTACTTACTAAACTAAAGAAGACAGAAAACACTGAATATGCTTTAAATTACCACAATATTTTTTCTTCCTTCTTTACCCTCAGGCTGTTCTTTGATCGTCCATAACTTTAATTTTAAAATCCACTTAAATAATAATAAAAACGAAAATGGAACTTGGTCGTGATATTAATGTAAATTGCTTTCGCCCTTGTAAAACAGTTAAACAGCAAAACAAATATACAAGATAGACAACTTTATAACTTTTTAGCAAATACACATCACAAAAATTTGGTTATGCATAATATTCATATCACAATTACGTCATTTAACAGAGATAAATCAGCAAAATACAAACATATCGTTAGAATCGAAAAAAATATACAACATAATAACCTCTTAACACTGATACAATTTCACAACTGAATATCTTAAACCTTAATACCTTAAACAAAGATTCATGTACATTAATTAAGATTACTTGTTATTGGTATTAACTTACAGAATAAAAGAAACAAAGTCAAATCCTTTAACACAGATGTAGTAACTACAATACAATGTCAAATTAATACAATCAAGATATATTCTCTTTAAGAACGATGCATCTTAATTGCAGCAGTCATTACATACTACAGTTTTAAAACAGAAACACTTTAACATTGATATGAATGAATTAATATACAATAGACATGCTCGTAGCCAGGTCTGGAAGTGGGGGTTCTTTTTGGTCCAAAGTGGAACTCGTTTTATTTGTAACTTTAGTGCCCAGGAACGAAAAAAATTCCGAAATACGTAATGGTTCCTTTATTATCATTGCAAATAAATATTTTTAGTAAATTTTTTTGATAACTTTGAAAATGCTATTTCCGCATGTATGCACAGTGTTACAAAAGTAATTATATAATGAGAGGCCATCATCAAAGAAAGGAAAAAAAAACATCTTAAGTACGATAACGGAACTCCGGAGAAAGTGGGTGGGGGGCAGTCGAACCCCTAAAACTCCCTGGCTATGTGCTTGATAGAAAAAACTAACGAGAAATAGAGTTTTAGGCCTAGCATAGCCTGATGGTAAGGGCGCTCGGTTCGAAATCTGAGAGTCGCGGGTTCGAATCTCTATCACACCGAACATGCTCGCCCTTTCATCCGTGGGGGCGTTATAAGTGACTGTCAATCCCACTGTTCTTTGGTAAAAGAGTAGCCCAAGAGTTGGCGGAGGGTGGTGTTGACTAGCTGCCTTCCCTCTAGTCTAACACTGGTAAATTAAGGACGGCTAGCACAGACAGCCTTTGTGTGGCTTTGCGCGAATTTCAAAACAAACAAACACAAAGTAAAGTTTAATAATTAAATCCAACAAAAATGAAAAACTCTCCATCGATCACATAAAAACTTTAGTCAATATCTTAGATGATATAATGCAAAAATAACAGCAAATATAAATTATGGTTATACATTTCTGTGCTAATGACTAAATAAGAACATTCTTTTAGAAAAAAAAAGTCATAAATACCGTGTAACATCAATTCACTATTAAATTAAACGCAAACAATAACCCTTTAACTTTGAAAGTAGCAAAATATTAAAATACAAAATGCATGAAAAATACCCTCTCGAAATAATTACAAAAAATTCAAAATCACAAAATAAAGCCTTTAATAAAACACATACATCAAAAACCTTCACCAGCTGATAATTACAGAACAACAATAAGTCTTTAACATAAACACGTATATCACAAAAAGCTTTACCAGCTGATGATTGCAAAACAATAACCTTCAACATGAAAACATATATCAAACAAAATTTTCGCAGGTGATGCTTACAGAACAATAGTAAACCTTTAACCAAAACACACGCATAAAAAAACTTTACTGGCTGATCATTGTAGAACAATAATAAACCCTTAACATAAACACATGCATAAAAACTTTACCAACTGATGATTGTAGAACAATACTAAACCTTTAACGTAAATACATACATAATAAACTTTACCAGCTGATAACTATAGAACAATAATAAACCCTTAACGTAAACACATGCATAAAACTCTTTACCAGCTGATGATTGCAAAACAATAACCTTCAACATGAAAACATATATCAGACAAAATTTTTACAGATGATGCTTACAGAACAATAGTAAACCTTTAACCAAAGCACACGCATAAAAAAACTTTACCAGCTGATCATTATAGAACAATAATAAAACCTTAACATAAACACATGCACAAAAAACTTTACCAGCTGATAACTATACAACTATAATAAACCCTTAACGTAAACACATGCATAAAAAACTTAACCAACTGATGATTGTAGAACAATGCTAAACCTTTAACGTAAATACATACATAAAAAACTTTACCAACTGATCATTGTAGAACAATAGTAAGCCCTTAACATAAACACGTGCATAAAAAGAAATTTACCAGCTGATGAATACATAACTATAATAAACTTTTCACAATGATAAAAAGTAATCAAATCAAAAATGAAGTAACTTTGTTAAATGCAACATTGACAATATAACAGCAAAAGTCTTTTACCACAGGTTAATTACCACACATCACGAAAATTATAAACTTTAACAAATGTTAATGAATAATGCATCATGTACATAAGATACATACCAGTTTGTACAAAATGTGGGTCAAAACACATCAAAGAATCTTTTAATAGTAATATTAATAATGTTAGTAAACCATTAAGATAGCATTTAATGTTGAATTAAAGTAACTATTTACACTGCAGTACATGCAAACATAACAATTTACTATCCTCTAATAGGCTTTGGTGGAAAAGCAGATGCAGATGACGTCTCTCTGGCTAGCCTTGATAATTGTTTTTGTGGGAGAGATTGTTTTCCTTGATTTTTGGATAATAATGTCAGCATCCACAGGTGAACTCAACATATCAGAGCAGAATATTCTCCTTTATAAGTTTAACATCATTACAGTCAGGATATAAAGTATATATCACATACAACAATTCTTCTAATCGAATGATGTTTTCTGCTATTAAGATACTGCTTTATGCCACAAAGTGTACAACAATTGTTCCAACAGAATGACGATGCTTTCTGCTACTAAGCTTGTGTCACTTATAAGAATTTTTCCAATAAGATAATGTTTTCTGCCACAAAGCAAGTATCACTTACAACAATTGTTCCAACAGCGTAATGTTTTCTTACACAAACTACGTATGTATCACTTAAAACAAATGTTTCGTGTTACGTGTTTAGAATTTGAAATTGTCTGAAGCTGAGTTAAATAAATTAAATTTAACAGTTAAATCGTATTCTGGATTTAGTATCTAGAAATATGCCGATATTTTAGTTAATTTACGCTATTTGCCAACAAGATTTATACACACCATTTTCGTCTTTCACACAAATATGTGTTAATATATACACAACAGTGTAATTTATAATAACAATTATTATGACTAGTTACTACAAACAAAGTTTCATAAACAAAAATTTCACTAACTTACAAACAATATACAAATCTTCCTTCTAAATTGGAATTCCCTTGATATCTAGCGAGGTAACTTCAAGTCGATGTACGTACGATTGTCGGGAAGCTAGCTAGCTTTGTCTCATTGGTCACCAAACTGAAGTATTAGTCCGTTGAAGTAAGATAATGTTTTCATAAAATTACTAATGTCCGATGATAATCCAGTAATATTTTCAGAAAGATACTAACGTCCAATGGGAATCCACTGATGCTCGAAATTTATAACTGTTCCTGGTCAAATGTCTTAATTTTTTCGATTGATGAGTGTTATAAAAAGCTTCCGAAGTTTTTAGCACACTGTTTATAGCGGACGACTAATAGGCTCTGTTTTTGGCGTGTTGCGTTGACTGTTTTTATAGGTGCGGGAAAGGTGTTCTCGAAAATTCAGACAACAATACTGAGCTATATTTAACCGGTTACGGAAGTGGATATATTGTCGATTCTTACGTTCACGAATATTCTACTACTTTGGAGAATTGACGGGAGTTTTGCAACACATATCCAACATTGTAAGCTAGGCACGTTTTTAAATATAAACTCAATCCAAACAAACGTTGAAATTAAAATAAATATATAACAAATTCCTTACATGCAATACATATCTGACATTATAAACTATGCATATTTTTAAATACAAACTTAATCTAAACAACGTTCATATGAAAATAAATACATAACAACAAATTCGTTACATTCAACATAATAATGTTTTCGTTCACAAAGCACGTATCACTTACAATAAATGTTTCAATAGAATAATGTTTTCGTACACAAAGTATATATCACTTACAACAAATGTTTCAACAGAATAATGTTTTCGTACACAAAGTATATATCACTTACAACAAATATTTCAACAGAATAATGTTTTCGTACACAAAGTATATATCACTTACAACAAATGTTTCAACATAATAATGTTTTCGTACACAAAGTATATATCACTTACAACAAATGTTTCAACATAATAATGTTTTCGTACACAAAGTATGTATCACTTACAAGTGCACCAGACACCTTCGTAACCTAGTTGGAAGCCTGTTTCAGAGAACAGTAGCAGATGTTGAGGCCAAGGGCTGAAACTTCTCTCTGTGACTACACGTTCTCAAAAATTTTGCAGGGAACACATAAATAATCTATTCTTACACACATTTAAGCAAATTAAGAGGTTGAGTTGACAAAAAAGTGAGTTTAATATAATATAATATCAACAAATAAATGATTTCCGACTATATACTAAATATATGTAAATGAATTGCTGAACAGTTGTAAGTTATATGAAGTGTATTTAACACTTTGATATACTGATTAAATATTATACGATCTTCTTTCAATTTTAGGTAGACTTAATATATATATATATATATACCCTTTTTAAACATAGACTCATTATTTAAGAAAACATTAGGTTTCTCAACTGCTAAAATCTCATTATGAAAACCCACATCTCACATAACATTCTAGTATATTCACTTTCTACTTCTGAAATTACGTGAATTTGAAGATTTTTATTGGTTATTGAAATCCTCATTCTATATTACTGCCTCCATTTTTTTCTTATCACTGACAAAATCCTAGAGTTATACATTTTTTTTACATATATGATGTTTAAATCGGCAGACGTTAGATATATATAACTATTATAGTGTTTTGCCTGTTTTTTGATAATGAAGGCGATTCAGTTGCTTACTTCCTATTGTCACGTAATCATATTAGTTTCTTTGGTTTTTGTTTCTATTTTAGAATCTTGTTGTATCCAGCTGTTACTGAATTCATACATGTTGCGAGTCAGACTCGATTCCTGTTTACTCAAATCATGTATGTTAAGAATCAGATTCAACGTTCTGTTTGTGCCGGAGTCCAGTTTCTGTTAGTGTTGTATTCGGACTTCATGCAGCTTTTTTTAATGCTTTATAGTTCAGATTTTATGGCTTCTCTTCTTGGTTGGTGTCTATGTCGAGTTTTAGTTGTTCAGGATTTTGCTTTGTTGATCCGCTGGAAGCAAAATTGATGACCATGAAGCTATTAGTTAGTTTCTTTGTGTTAAAGCGCAAAGCTATACAATAAGCTTTCTGCACTGTGCTAACCATGAAATTCGAAACCTGATTTTTAGCGTGTAAGCCCTCGGTATGAGCCACTAAGTGGAGAAGCTGTTAGAGTAAAATTTGAATATTAAAAAATCGCTGAGATTCATATTCTCAACTTCTGTTAGTGTTGGGGTGGGGTTTGTAGTCCATTTTTATGTACATTGGGAACCAGATTTTACTCTCTGTTTCTATTTGGCGTTCTAGTCCAGTTTGTTTTAGTGTTAGGGGTTATTTTACATTTTAATATACGTTGGGAGTCAGATCATACTTTTTTGGCGCAAGAATCCAGTTTCCGTTATTCAGGTTTTGTTTCGTTGATCTATTGGAATCAACGTATGATTACATAGACCATGAAACTGTTAGAGTAAAATTTTGTTCAAATGATGTCTGTGATGAAAATGGCATGTTCTATCATAATTAAGATATCATTGTTCCAGAGTGTATAAAGTAGGATAGTATGGGATTTAATAAATCTATTATACTTTTGAATCCATTTGTTGTCAGCAATGTGAAATACTTGAGACAAAGGTATGCAGGGCCCACTACCACCATAACAATACTAATAAAACACTCAGGTGGATAAAGACAGAATGCCTATACATATGTAAGAAACTTCCATATGCTCTCAGGGCCCACTACCACTATAACAATACTAATAAAACACTCAGGTGGATAAAGACAGAATGCCTATACATATGTAAGAAACTTTCCATATGCTCTCAGGGCCCACTACCACTATAACAATACTAATAAAACACTCAGGTGGATAAAGACAGAATGCCTATACATATGTAAGAAACTTCCATATGCTCTCAGGGTCCACTACCACTATAACAATACTAATAAAACACTCAGGTGGATAAAGACAGAATGCCTATACATATGTAAGAAACTTCCATATGCTCTGTTGTTAAAGGCTTGCCAGAACATATTAGCAAAATAACTTAGGTAAAACGTTAATAAAGATTGCAGTTAGCTAAATAATACAAATTTATTTTCAAATAATGTTTGATAATGATTTTTCTTCAATGAAAATGGTATGATAGTTATATACTGGGATAACTATAGCAGTTTCAAACCCAATTATCAGTATATATATATATATATATACACGGTATCTTGACGTCACAAATTCTTGTGAGGAAGTGGATGAGCCAGCTTTGATTAAATTTCGTAGAAGACTCAGTTGGATCCCATAAATATCGTATTTAAATTGATAAGCTACCATTCTAACGGTTCATGTGCTACGCCTATTTCAATTTTTACACTTGTTATTTCTGTAATGCCTACTTTCCGAACCCTAATTACTCGTATTCGTAGACGTACACGTCGAATGACGCAGAAGCATGCCAACGCGCCATGCCCGTGGAGCCAACGCGATGCATGGTTACATTTGTTAATATAAGTTGGTGAGTTGTTAGTTGCTATTCGAATCTCACCTATTAAGCCCCACGGGATCACATTTTCTACCCTCGATCTAGCTAAGCTCATGAGAGCTGACACAGCTCGAAATCGTGACTTTAATACGGTCATGGCGTGATTTGTTTTTAACAGATATTAGCAGATCTTTCATAAATCAATCCGTACCACCACAAGGTGAAGCAAAACCTATTGTTAAATATATTTGGAAAGCTAAATAGACTCGAAAACTTTCCTTGTGAAAATCTACATGAAGCCGTCTTTTGCACCTGAATAAGAATAAAGCTGTTTTTTGATAACATTTTCTATCATCGACAGATCTGGGTTGAAGAATTGATATAGCTTAACTATCAATACAGTTCTCAGGTGTTATGGGATTAATACTGTAACATGAACAAATATGTTTCAAGATTCATGTTGAAGGTGCTTCTTCTATTTGTCTTCAAGTATTTGAACTGCAGAAAAAGATTTAAGACTCAAAAAGCACATAAAAATTTAAAAGTAACGTCGTTGAAATAAAAATCCTGATTTTGTTGTGCGTTTTCCTACAGTTTTCTTAACCCTATCAAAAAATGAAACAAATCAAGTAAAAGAACGTGGAAATGTAGCACAGGAAATTCTGAAACAGAATATAGTGTTCATTTTTTATGATAACGAATAAAATCCATGACGAACAGATTACGAAAGAAATATTTCAATTTGTGATGTAAGTATATCTAATCAATTAAAAAAATAAATTATCTTTTAGGCTTTTTGTGTGTATTATGAATTTACTACCAGCAGCTGACAAGAAGTCAGAAACATTGAAATAATACTTAACACATTCCGTAATATCCCGATTGCTTAATCAGGTCTTTATGTTTTCAGAAATGATTTAAAAATTAAAATCATTTAGATTCTGAACTGAAGGCTGCCCAGTCAGTAGCACGTGTTATTTTTGGTATTTATAATGTCATATGCCAAGATTAGACGTATGTAAACATTTTATGCACGTTTCTTTCTTATCTGTAAATAATGATTTAATTAAATATCTTTCAAATCTTGATGGTAACACTCTTGGAACGCTTTTACTTTCAATTTACATTTTTATCTCATTTAAAGATTATAACATTAAACATGTAATCACACAATATAATAAATCGTACATTATATCAATTACAAATATTAAAAGAAAGGGAAGTATTTAAACTAGCGAGTTCCATCTAGTCAAAATGATGATTAAAACCAGTTACAATGTCTTTTTTTGTGATCAGTTTCTTTGTTGAGAGAAACGTGTTTTATTGTGAATGGTATATTAGGATCAGATCTTTTGTTAAGGGAGATGTTTGTATTGTGATGGCGTGGTACTTCCGGGAAAACTGGAACCAACTGCATGAAAAATATTAAGCTCTGCAAAATACCAGGTTTGAAGGAAATGCATCGCGAAGAATAAAATGGGCTCAGGCGGTAAATAAAAGATTCAACATTTCTGTAACTCAAAGACAATCTTTATTGGGCGGATTTTATGTCGTTAGAAACTAACTGGCTGCTGGAGCAGAGAAAAATCAGGCCTCTGTATTCAAAGAAGATACAAAGCCTTTTCAAGGCAGACTAAAGTTCTAGCAACCTACAAGCCTATAGGTTACCTATAAGGGTTATCGTTTAAGTACTACATATTCAAAGGAGATAAACTCCCAATTTATACAACTTACATAATCCTATGTTCCCCCCCTTCCATTTGGGATGACCCACGCCCTAGGGGAGAATGATAACATAAAATACATGGCCAATATCTCATGCAACTTAACCTGTAGCAAAAATTAATGCAAGTTTACGGTTAGTCACATCCTGTTCATAAAGACTTTAAGTACCTTCAGACTATCTGCATGAAAACTTTACCTGAAAATACCTGAAAAAAGTTATATTGTTTGCTAAATTATGGAAAGATAAAACAGAGCAGTTTACAACTTCGTCATTAGTTTATTAAGGCCACTTTGTTTGACGAGATTGACGCATTAAAGTCAATTCTCTTGTTAAGAAATTTGTACAGTGAATGGTTTATTACGATCAATTTCTTTGTTGATGTAAAGTTTGTGATTCTGAGTGGTGTATTAGAATCAATTCCTTGTTGATGGAGGGTTTTTGTGGTGAAAATAAATGCGAACTTTCCATTAAATTTTACAAGTTCTTTAGCGTTAATTCATTCGTGTTCGTTTCTCTACACAGAAAGCCGGTTTACTTTACTCTTTATTACTTTTTTCAATAGCAATTCAACGATCTTGTGTTCTGTGATATGTCTGTTTAGATATGAACATTTAGATACAGCAAAAAGTAACAGTCTTTCATACGTAATAGAGAGTTTGTATTTACCTCTTCGTACCTTTGTTTCAATTTCATCGACTTGCTAAAGACAACGCACTTACGTTAGGGAAAATATAACAGTATATTAGCTTTATAATAAACTTTGTAGCTGATCATGGGATATTATAGACAAATTTAAACTAATTAATCGGAGTTCAGGAACAATGAAAGCTTCTGGACTATTTAAGTTTATATTTATAATTATTTAAAATGTTAACATCGCGAGTATTGTGTTTGAACTTAACTTTCTCCCTCCGGTCACTGCCTTACTAACAGAATATATAATCAAGAGGGCCTCTAGGAAAGTAAGTTATGCCGAATTCTGTGTCATGAATCGATAAACTATATCAGCTCAGACTTATAGTTGTTGGTCAACAAACGACTGCACGGCCAGAACCTCGAGCCCAATCGATCGAGTGCTAAGAGGCAGGGTTAGTATAGCTGTTTCCTGACGTCTGCGTCCTTAACTTGCACAACCTTGTTCCTACGCACGGAAATTTCTTCTAAACTATATTTAATGATAACAGTAAAAAATCGGAGTTAAACTGCAGCGATCTCGTTGTTTTCCGATTAGTAGTCGCAACCATCAAGTGTAAGTCTTACCAAAATGTTACGCTTAAGCTGGAAATAAGCTTTCCTCCTCTTCTTAGTTATCGATAGCACGTTTACTTTGCTAGTTTATTGCTAAAACTTCCAACTCATAATAGTAACTGTTCAGATAAAATATAGAAATAATTAACTATCGTACTGAATCTGACAAATCTTCCATCAACCATAATTGGTCTATGATGTGAAGGTGGTTAATAACTCCACCAATACAGTGCTCCTCCTTTCCAAGCTAGATTCCTGTTTGGCTAAGGACGTGTCACTTGTGTTTGTGTCTCAGTACATTTTTAGAGAGACTATTCCGTGTTGATGTTCTATGCAGATATTAGTCAGTCATGTCTAACATGATTATAAACTTCACTTTACAAATAAAAATCAAATTTTTCAAAATAAATAAATTACTGTACAAGATGAATAAGAAAGAAGTACATTGTTAGCAGGTTAGAACAGATCAGACGAAAATTAACCAAGACAGTGGTGTCCCTTTACGCACTTGCTGGATACCTCTTATTAAAGAAATCAAACCATTCATTGAGTTTGATACTGTTATAAGCCCGAATTAGAATTTTTTGTCTTACTATTTTTATTATTATTATGGCATTCTATCTTGCTGTATAATACTAATTTGGCTTAATTCTTTTTTTACTATTTATTTTTAACGTTTATATAGGCTTATTTGGTAGAAAAGTATAGAGGGTATATCTTTGTTATTGTTGTTGCTAAGCATCTTGTATTTCGAACTTTTGCTTTAGTTAGTAATAGGCATAAAAGTTATGCTAAAAATCACATTTACTGCACATGTTTTTTTTCACATTCCTCTTAATTTGTTCCACAAATCGCTACCCAAGAGGCCAACAAGACAGATAGGTCTGATTGTGAATCCGCAATGGCCAGATTCAGAATAATGTGTAAACAAACATAGTTGTTTTTAAAATAAAAAATACACCGAACATATGTCTCAAAATTATAGAAAAACCCTGAGATAACACCACTACCGAAGAACGTAAAGCTCTTAATAATCTTAAAAAAGACAAAATATCGTGATATTACCAGTGGACAAAATTAACTCTATTGCTATTATGAACAAAAAAGAATACACAATAGAAAAAGAAGGAAGTAACCGCATTATTCTGTGCCGCAGTATACATGCCCTTAAAATCAAATCATACAGAAAAAGAACAAAACAAATTTATTTCACATCTAATGAAAACTGGAGAAATAAAAAATATCATTCCTCACCTCCTAAGCTTTATGAAATTCAACAAACCTGAAATACTTCTACGACCTATTGTATGCTATATTGATTCATTCACGTACATCTACAATTTTGAAAGCTTTGACCTATAACTCCGAACACTCCTTAAGCAATGCTGAATAGTTTGATGATATTATTAAAGACAAAAAAGTTAATAATGGAGATATTCCCGCCAGCTCTGATGTAGTGTCCGTGTTCACAAGAGTTCCTATCTCCGATAATATTAATATTACAAAATATTTATCAATTAAAGATATCTCGCTTCCTGACTGGACACTAACTTAATTCAAAATATCATTAAACATGTGGTAATATGCTTAGAATCTAACAATTTTCTTTAGAACTCTCACTACATCAAATTGGAGGATGGTACTCTAATAGGTTCATCATTTTGTCCCATAGTTGCTGGCATTTATTTGGAAGTTAGGGCCATTGCTACTTCACCACACAATCTTCTCATCTTCATATTTGGCTTCGCTGCAGATTACATTTTTGTTTTGTGGCAACAAGACAAAGATAGTTTGGATCAGCAATTTTTATTTAAATAATCGAAACGCATCTATACGATTTATATTAGAAGTAGAGACAAATAACATCTTATCTTTTCTGGATGTAATGGTTATGAAGAACACTGCTGACCACAATCTGAAACCTACAGTATATCAGAAAGCAGCCCATACGAACATATACTTAAATTTCAAATAATGTCACACTCTATCATTAAAAAAATGGAATATGTAAACATTAACATTCAGAGTGAGAATAATATGCAGCAACGAATACGTAGAAACTGAGATTGAACATCATACAACAGGTTTTTATTGATAAAAGCTATCCATCAATATAGTAAAACAAACGACCACTGACGAACTATCCATCATAAAATAAACATTTATTCATTATTAAGATAAGCACAGGATGGCCATACCCAGAGTTTTGCGCAGGAATTTAAGTTTGACTGCTATAGTGTGTGTGTTGGAGTATGTTAAACACACACACATTCTATATATATATATATATAGACCATATCAATACATGCACACGCAATCACATACATAGAAATACATAGCATTACACTCAACAAAATGACCTAGTCCGTATGCACAGAGTTATTGCAGGGACTGTCCCCCTTTATGCACACCCCTGGTCCTGCCATGTTTCCCACGATTTGGAGAAAAAATAAAATGAATAACGAATACATTTAATGTTGAAATAGTTTTCAAGAGCCCATCTACCCTAAGTAAAGTTACGTCACAATGTTCGATATCTCAACTAAAACACGTAGAATATATATCATGTGAATGCGAAAAAAGAATATATCGGAGAAACCAAACGCTTATGAACATCAGAATGAAAGAATATTAAAGAGCTAATCTACATAAGTCTATAAATACTTCAACTATTACGTTACATGCCCGAGAGAACAGCGTTGACATTAAGAATATAAGAACAGCTGGGGAAGAATGTGACACCAAAGATAGAAAAATTAAATAAGTTGTTACACTAGCAGCACATGGATGTGACCTTCTCACAGACATTAACTAAATCAATAGTTTCCTTTACACACTTGCTGGTTATCTCTAATAAAAGTATTTATACATTTTTTATTGCGTCATTCTAGCCTGTTAGTATCAAATAATAATTCTAATTTAGAGTATTTGTAATTTATAATTTTTTTTACTATTTATTTTTAAAAGCTACTGTTTAAAACCCAGAAAGCTGGAGAAATATTAGAAACCAATGGGCCTAAAATTTGTGATAAAAATCACATTAACTGCACATGTTTTGTTTTCACACTCTTCTTAGTTTGTCCATTGTGGATTCAAAATCAGCGGCGTGTAAAAATAGCATTTCCACAAGTCACTACCCAAGCGGCCCCCCAGTAGCAAAGAGGTATGTCTGCGAACTTACAACGCTAGAATCCGGGTTTCGATACCCGTGGTGGGCAGGGCACAGATAGTCCATTGTGCTTAACTTAAATCAAACAAACAAGCACTACCCAAGCGACTTTTCGTTCAGCACTAGAACTCGTCAGTTGGTCTGGGCGATGAGTGACAAAATATCCTCTGAAATGCTTTTATATATGCAGTGTAATACTTTAAACAGTAACTTTTAATATGTGTTTTGTTTGTTTGTTTTTTGAATTTCGCGCAAAGCTACACGAGGGCTATCTGCGCTAGCCATCTCTAATTTAGCAATGTAAGACTAGAGGGAAGGCAGCTATTCATCACCACCCAACTCCAACTCTTGAGCTACTCTTTTACCAACGAATAGTGAGATTGATCGTCACATTATAACGCAAGGGCAAGCGTGTTTGGTGGGATGTGGATTCGAACCCGCGACCCTCAGATTACGATTGAGCGCCCTAACCATCTGGACATGTTGGGCCTATAAGTGTTTTAATTATCTGGAACTTTATCAAAAAGAAGTTTTATGGTCATCAGTTTCTATATGTACTTTTAGTTTTTCGTTCCAGTGTATTCATTATTATTTTTGCAGCATTGAACTATGGTCTAAGTGAATACTTCAACTATTTTGGTTCATATCTAATTTTTGAATATTCATTTTTATATTAAGTCAGTGTAATGAAAGGTAAGATGAAGATTCAATTATCAACGTGTTACTACGGTGTTCTTGGTATACAGAGTGTCTTAGTCATCGTAAGCACGTTATGTTCTTCTACATGATGACATTTTAAAAACTTATATAGAACAACATAACATCTTAATTGTTAAAATAATTTCCGAATATCGAAATCCTTTTACGTACTACTGATAACTTAATTAGTTTCAAAATACAAAAACGTATTTCAATAATGGTTTTCTCGTATCGTCTAGAAAAGTCTTTTATATATAAACATATAAAAGAATTCTGGTCTCCAGTTGTTTACCAAATTTGTTATATATTATAAGAAGCCTTTAAAGAAAAATATTTATAGGTTTTAAGGAAGACGAGAAAGCTGTGTTTAAATTAGTGTATTTATGTATATATATATATATTTCTTTTTGTTTCCTACCGGTGGCTTATTAGTAAGTCTGAGAGCTTACAATGCTAAAAATCGGGTTTCGATACTTGCGATGAGCAGAACACAGCCCATGGTATAGCTTTGTGATTAACAACAAAGAAACTTTCACGTTGTTACTGTGTAGCAGAGAACGATGTCATCTATTATAGCCTACTGAAAGAATATACTAACATTTTCGTGTTAATCAATTTACTTGATTATTTTTCATGTTTCAGTCAATTTTCACACAAGATGCAAGACTTTCAATTCACAAATTTGGGCTAAAAGAAGAACTAATTTTGACCAAAAAACAGTTTCTTTATAAGAAAAAGGCGGTAACAGACAAGAAAACAAAATTTTAGTATTGTTTCTTACTGTCATTAACGATTTTCCGATAAATGATCGACAGTACTCACAGTCATCACTTTTAACTAGTATTCTTAGTTTTTAACAAAGTTTTGTAAGCAAAATATCCCAACATATACACTGTGTATAAAACAAATTCGAAAAGCAAGTATAACTATACACGTCAAAGGTATATGCGGCATTAATATATTGTTTGTTTGTTTAAAGTTAAGCACAAAGCTACACAATGGGCTATCTGTGCTCTGCCCACCACGAGCATTAATATATATATATATATCAATCAAGTATCTCGAATGAATAAAAATTACTTTTGCGCACACATCATTAGTATCCTAGAAAGATCTTGTCCAATACAACAAGCCTGTGTTATTTTAATTTAAAGTAAATCACATGTCTATATCATTCGTATAACTTAACCTTCACCCAAACTACGAGATTGTAAAATCGAAGAGCATTTATTTAATTGTATTTTTAATAATAAGTTGGCAAACAACGATAACGATTTATAAGCATAATGAAGTGAGTTATTTTTGGGAGAAAATACTATATATATCTCGACAGAACATTGGAAGGAGGTAATAACAAGAGGTAAGAGAGAGTCGGGGAATGAATGGAGAGTATGAAAGTTAGTTAACTGATCCTCAGTGACGCTGTAGAATGTGTAGGATGATTTTGAAAAGAAATGTTACAGACATGACTGTGTTACAAGTATAGGAAAGGCGGGAATAGAATGGGAAAGGGAACATAAAAAAGCCAAGGATTTAGTAAAGGGGAGTGAGAATTGAAAAGTTAATTAAGTAGAAGAAAAAGAACATTTTCAAAAGTTTGATTGGAACTGGAATAGAATTTTAAGAACGGAAGAATAAGAAAAGCAAGCCACTGAAATCAAACATGGAAACTAAGTAAAGTTAGGAAAGCATATGTTAGGATGTGATGAGATTCATTTTGTAAGTAAGTGGAAACAAAATAAGAAAGAAAGAAATTAAGGTTATAGATCACAGATCTATGAATCGACGTTAACGTCATAGAGATGAACACGATTCAATGGGACAATTTAATAAGCTTCTTTCATCTCTCTATCAGCTGGGGATAGTAAGACCAGTTCTAACGTAGCTGGAAAATATTCTTAGTCGAAGTGTAATAGATGAATATTCCTTATATAGGAATAATTATATTGTTTCCATCATTTTTGTGACAATGGCAGAACTGTTTAGGAGTTTGAGTTTTCAAGGTGTAGCATGATTAACCGTAACTGTTCCCTGATATATAAACACACAAATTCTCATACAGTGTGAAAGAACACATGACTTACTACATAATCTATTACATATATATATATATATATATATAAATGGTCTTTTGACACTACACAGGCAACCAGTCTTATGGGATTACAGGGAAGCATGACATAGTCTGAACAATTTACAGCATGAAGTCATTTCTCCAATATGTCTATTTTAGAGACAAAGACAGTTCGTTAAAGTGACAGAATGTATTATTGAACCTAATGAGTTTTAACTTAACATGATGTTTAACATATACATTTTATCTTGACGGAAGTGTGCAAGACAACAGGATTTGTTCGCCGAGGAAAGTTAACATTTTTTTCTAAAGGCTGTTTTAGACAATATTTTCTTTAAAGTCATATTACTAATATACAATCTAAATGTCAAAATTCCAGAAAGATTGATTGACGTCAGAAACGTAAAGTGCTTCTAGGTCATTCTGAACTGAAATTCTGTTTCGATGGTTTCGAAAATTATTTAAGCTACAAAATATTTAACGGTTAGAACACAAACTACTGAAACCCATGAAAGCTGATCTATTAAGGTAATAAAATTAATACAGTTAAAAACAAGCCTATTTTTGCCTAATTTATTGTAATACACTATTTTTTGAGACACTATATTTTTTCTAATAATGTTTGTTTGTTTTGAATTTCGCGCAAAGCTACACAAGGGCTATCTGCGCTAGCTGTCCCTAATTTAGCAGTGTAAGACTAGAGAGAAGGCAGCTAGTCATCACCACCCACCGCCAACTCTTAGGTTACTCTTTTACTAACGGATAGTGGGATTGACGGTCACATTATAACGCCCCCACGGCTGAATGGGCGAGCGTGTTTGGTGTGATGGGGATTCGAACCCGCGATCCTCAGATTGCTAGTCGAGCGCCCTAACTACTTGGCCATGCCGGGCCTTCTAATAATGATACGTTACAGAATGAAGCTTCGACAGAAATAAATATTGGATTTTCTCTTCACTCTTTTGAATTCATTCAAGTTTCTCTAATGCCGTGTAACAATTTATGTAGTATTTTTGTTTCTTTATATCGTTGTTCATTATTAGAATTTGTAGGCGCTGTTGCTTCTTTTTTTCCAGCGTCTTCTAACATATATATATATATATATATATATATGT
>NW_013666030.1:498960-505616 GCF_000517525.1 Limulus polyphemus
CCCTCTAGTCTTACACTGCTAAATTAGGGACGGCTAGCGCAGATAGCCCTCGTGTAGCTTTGCGCAAAATTCAAAAACAAACAAAGAAGAACACCTCTAGCGGGGACACGACAGATATCGGTTCGCTCCCGACTTCCGAATAAATTATTATTCCTGCATGTATGCCAAACACGTCAGTCGTTAAGATATATATCCTCTATAATTTATCTTTGTATTATATACACACATATAATATTTCTATCATAGTTAATCTGTGAAATGCACATTAAGGTAGACCATAAATATATTGTTGTGCTGTTTGAAAAGTCCAATCCACTTATCATGAACCACGATAGTCGTTCATAATAGGGATCGCAAGGAATTGCACAACACCTTTATAGAATGTTAGGGTAAAAACCACCTTAAAAGTAAAGATTCAGTTCAAATAACACTTTAAAACCTTTACTATTGATTGCTAAGGCTGTACACATATAAAAAAGCACGCATGTTAGACTTTCACGGAAAAGAAAATCCGCAGAAAACGGCCCATTTATTATTATTCTTAATTTTATTCTCTTACCAGCCTACAATGAAAAAGGCTTGGTATATTACACATAAATATTTTGTAAAATGCTAAATAAGGTACTGCGAAGGTCTTAGTGGTATTGAAAAGTCGATTTGTTTCTTTCTATATTTTACACAAGCTATAAAACACCATAATTTTAGTGTAAAAGATGCTATCTTTACCCCTTGAAATAAGCTTTTTTACATGCATACGCGTTCCTTTAAAAAGCTTAAGTACTGGGTGAAACAGGAATTATCAGCCAATAATAGATGAACAGTAGATTACTGTAAAATATAGATTCTCAATGCTTTGTACACTATACAATCGGTGTCTTTAGGGAGTCAACCTTTATATTATATATTAAATGATGGAGTAAGAAAAATCTATACACATAATATTAAATTTTGTTACACATATTCGTAGAATAATTACTTTAAAAGACACGAAAGTTTATTTAAAGTGATGTCTTATATATGCTTAGTGGTGGTTGTGCCTTAGTCTAGGTATACATTTGCCCATTGCTATGCATTATATATAGAGAAGCTAGTTACACAGAAACTATAATTGCTCATTATATTCTCAAACAAATCTCCATCACAATCTTTAGCTGCAGCTTAACATTTTACATCGCATACTAATGCGATCAAATAGTTAATAGCTACAGTAAATCATCATGAACCGTATCAGCTAGCTACTAGCTACAATGTACACACACAAGTAATCCTTTGCCCATAGTTGAGCTTAAAATAGCTAGCAAACAAGATAAATGAAAAATATTAGAAATCTAGAAACCTGCAAATAAGGATCGTAAAAAGTAAGGAAACGAGGCTGGATATATTGTAGACATTATTTACTCACACTACTAATCCCTATTTTGACTTCACCAAATGTAATTCTTCGTTACAGCATAGAGCCAAAATAGAGATTCGTAGTTTGAGTACAGTACCTCCAATCTCGTTTCCTTACTTTTTTACGACTCCTATTTGCAAGTTTTTAAATTCCCAATGTTTATTTATCCTGTGTCCATTTAGAGTTCCACAACTACATTTTTGTGTGCTATTTTTATGACTTGATGTTCATCCTATACCTATCATACAACACTATCTGGAAACTTTATGACTGTAGATGTAAGAGTTAGCATTAGACGTAATAGTAAAGTTATTATTTTTCTTTCTAGCTTTTAGGTTTGTCTGCAGGTATTACTCTTTTCTATGCCAAACAAAGTTATATTTCATTACTTTTATTTCAGTGGTTTCTGCAATCAACAGAGCTTGGTACGTTAAAAAGCACTTAGGACGTTTACCTACGAATTTTCTTGTCACAAGGTAAGGAGTCTTAATGTAAGAGAAACAAAAGTAATTTATAGATTATAGCTATCATTTCCCTGCGAACATAAGGATGGCTATAGAAATACGGTAACGTGATAGACGAGTATTTGTTCCCATATAAAACATATACTGCTGACCGCTCTCGTAAAATGCCTCCGAAACTTCATACGTGGTTGGATGTTAAATAAGTACTAGTTCCGCATTCAGATTGTTAAACAATGTAGAGCTAAATAACACAGCATTTTGAAGAAGGAACCCGAAAGCCTTCGGTGTTCTCCGTGGAAGTGGACAAACTTGCACAGGAGAGCGTTTAGGACGACAACAATTTCCGAAACCAAACCTCATAGCAATCAGGCCTAACGGTTTAATCTGCAAAATGAAACCACTGGTTTCAAACGAGAATCCCTGACTCAAAAAATCAACGCAATAAAGCTGAGCATATTTCCAGGTACTGATACTAATATAATGAATAATTGATCTGATATTGACTGACAGGGGCGTAACTAGGCAAACGCACGTACACTGATATGAATTTTCTTTGAAACAAAATCTTAGTCTTAATTTCTTTCTCCCATCAAAATGTATACAGAAATGCCAGTGATCAAAGTATCGACAATACTTTAGGTCTGGCTTATTTGTTATAGATTATATACACATAAAAATGTAATCAGAATGTGCCACTTCAGCTTTAAATATCAAAACTTTTCTGGGGCGGCTCCTTGGACCCCACCAACTGAAGGGAGATAATAGTCTCCTCCCACACATTTCTCCTCGTCCATAACCCAATTTTACGCCTAGCTGTCCAACTGACTGAGGAGCAAAACAAAAAGTATTCAAAATTATAGTCACATCTCGAAATCAAAAACTGGTTTCATGATGAAGATACTTGAATCACAACAATCTTGTTTTACTCCATACATGTCAAGTCCCCTTATGTAGCCCTATTGGTGTGCTAGTAGGCCGTAGTGATACATTTTGAGCAAAAAGAAAACAGAAACATAGCTTACACATGACTCCCATGCCTACTATGCTACTTAGGTAGCAAAATAAGGGCTGCATGTTCCTTCCAAATTTCTTAGGAAAGGGGCACTTTTTATAAGTCAATCTTGAGTGTAAAATGCTGTATGAATCTATAGAAAGGCGATGGTTAATCGTTACCGTCAATTGAAAAATTTTCACCATTTCATAAAAACAGGAGCAGTCCTCGACACGTTACACATAATGTATACACGATTATATGTAATAATAAAAAGTGTCCTGAGACATATTTGTCAATGTGTATATTGTAGTGCAGGTCTTGTAAAGGACAATCTTATTGAAGATAGTGAAACTTAAAATCAAGATTTTGTTCTTTGAATAGATATATTCTCCCAGGTCGCTTATGAGTAAGTCTAAAGGTTTATAGGGTTATAAATCGGGCACAGAATAGATAGTCCATTGAGTAGTTTTGCGCTTAGCAACAAACAAACAAATAAAAGACTAGATATATCATAAATAGTAAATAATTATTAAATTAACAGCATTCTCGTTATTATTTCAATGTTATTAAGTACAACAATTGCCATGTTACAAATGCCGTTTTAAATTTCAATAAGTAAAAGATGCTTAAACAAATGTAAGTAACTTTGATGTAAATGTTCTGCTGTTCGCAAAATCTAAATGTGTAGATATGGGGTTTAAAATACTGTTACGTCTCCGTTTGTTAATTAACTTTCCGTAACTTCGTTCCGACGAAACTTTAGCGACACAAGTCCTTACTTAATAAAACTGGTTTATTCTTTCCGAATATAACTTTACGTACACTTAATTTCAACAATCACGCTAAAACAAACGCTGTAACAACGAACGGGCTCAACTTCAATAATACTCTCTGACTGCAGGTCAATTACTCACTGTCTACACACACATCACATTATCCCGTCACGTTGTGAGCGTCTTATTTATATACCAGAAAAACATAGATCTAGTAAATGCTAGGGCATTCACGAAGGAACAAGATACTTCTAGAAAATAGGTGGCGTGCCAATAGTCACCTGATCTCACTGACGCAACAATACTAACTCTCTACTAGGGGTTATATAAAACCTTAGAAGTCATGCGACAGAGAGTCTATAATACTCAACAAGTCCTGAGATAGGGGTATTAGAAAATAAGTAACTCCCTATAAAGGAGATCATTTTCAAAACTGTGGAACAAGCATGTGTATCCTCTAAATATATAGCGTGGGGTATACTCAATTCACCTGGGATATATCAAGGTAAAGATGTTTCTTTTAGTTGTGTAAATCACCCGAGATGATGCAGGTCGAACAAGACAATTACAAACATTTTTCACCTGTGACAGACTAATTAAAAGTAATATGAATAAAAACGTCTGCAAGGATGTGTGTTTTAAAAAACTCTTACTGAGCCTAAAACTGTTTATGTTTCCGTAAGACATTTATGTTTTGAAATTATTATTTTTTATTTTAAATATTCATTCAATTTACATAATCATAAAAAATACTGACAAAAATAATTTTGAGCCCTGTCATGAGTATACCATTGATAGATTTAATATATTTGAAATTCTTAGAAACAATTTCTCAAAAATCAGTCAATAATTAATAGTGTAATTGAGATTATTTCTCGAAAAAAATTCAATTGAAGTTGTAAATATTAATTTAACTTTTATAGTAAACACTCGCTTTGAAATAGAAATTTATATTTTTCAAAACTTACCACCTTCTATTATATATTGTTGCGTCATCGAGGTCACGTGACTGGTGTGGCGCCCTCTAGTTTCTAGAACTATCTTGTTTCTTCATGAATGCTCTAGTATTTACTAGATGGGGTAGGCGGGTATATATAAGAGGGGGACAACGTGACGCGGTAATGTAATGCGTGTGAGTAGATAGTGAGTAATTGAACTGCAGTCACAGGGTATTGTTGAAGTTAACGTTCGTTTCTTTATAGTGTTTGTTTTAACGCGAATATTGAAATAAGTGTATCGTAAAGTTATATTCGGAAAGAATAAACCAGTTTTATTAAGTAAAGACTTGTGTCGCTTAAGTTTCGTCGGAACAAAGTTACGGAAAATCAATTAACAAACGGAGACGTAACAATATTAAGGGTAAACAAAATGTTAGGATGGGATAGACCTTTCAAATATGATAAAAAAGGCTAGTATCTGGTGATTACGAGATGGATGGGCTATGAACTTCTGCTTTTTCTTCAGTTTTTACTAATGAAGATTTAAGCAATATTCTTCATCTTGGGTAACTGATATATGGAAACAAGATGGAACATTACTTCTGAGCTTAATTAGAAAGTTTAAACAACGAAAAGACTCCTAGACCAGGTAATATTTCTCCAAGGGTTTCAAAGGAAGTTAAGGATTGGGTATGTGAGCCACTTGCTACTATATTTTGTAAGTCAAGGGAGGTGATAAAAATTGTCCCTGTAATTACCATAAGTATAGTACTTATAGTAGGAATGGATCAAATGTCCAATATATGCAACACAAATTAAAATCTCAAACACAGTGCAAACAGCATGTAAACAGAACTTTATAAGCACCTTACACATATTTGAGAAAGTCAACAAAGTAAAAAACACAAATTTCACAAAAACACAAATTTGTCAATCCGACTGTCTGACCAGCTGACTAACATTGCTGGAAAGGTATAGCGCTTTCCTGCGTTCACTTAATGCAAATCTAAATGCATATGGTTGAATTATGCTGTCTTGGTTAAAAGCGTTTTTATTAGTTTTACTTATAACCTTGGTAATAACAATATCCATTTTGCAACACTACTAATGAGCTAACAATACCCTAGTAGCCATATTCTATGATTACAAGCATGCTCTGTGAGTTGTCAAGTAACAAACCGCCCTCATATCACGTGGGGGTGCATTATTGCTTATGCCTGCAGCTATATCAGCTAGATAAAAAACCCGTAGACTATGTAGATTCTCTAGATCCAGGTTCTAACTATGATATAACCTTTGAAATCGAAATTTTCAGTTTTATTTATCTGACTCGAGGGTTCTGTGTTGGGCAAAGTAATTCTATCATATCAGTCGGTGCCTAAGATGTGAGTCTCTTACGTGAAGACGAACGCTACCACTGTCGAAATCTGACACAGTTTTGTTCGAGTGCTCTAGACTGAAAAAAAGGATAAGTTGTATAGTATACCCTTGAATTGTTTTCAAACTAAGTGTGACCTATTGACATCTAAGGCTGTACTTGAAATAGTATGATTTTTAAAATATGCCTTTCGAGGAAACAAAACGAGAGAAAAGGAGAAAATCCCATGTTGATAACATTGAAAAGTCTTTGTTTCAGCAAATAAAGCATAACTGCAAGAATAGATATAAGGTAAGAAATACCAATGCTGAATATGCTAAACAAGTTATAATACAGCCAAAGAAAAGGTTTCCACCATGTCTAGCTGGTAGAAAATCTATAGCAAAGATATCAGCAAATGCTATCAAGGTCTCAGTGGTTGCTGGCTGTGAGGAGGATGCTGCTGCCTTACAAAAAGATGAGTTGTAATTGTAATAAATGGAAGATAATGCATGTGGGTCATCATAATTTGAACCATAAGTATGGTGTGGTTGGGGATAACCTTAACAGTTGAAATCGTTTTATCTTGAAAAAAAGATGAGTTAGAGGGGATCTGATTGAGGTGTTTAAGACTGTCAAGAGAATTGACAGTGTTGATCCATCATTTTTTAATACTTAATGGTGAGAATGGTAGGAACATGGGGCACAAATATACATTTTGGCAAAATAGGAGTCAT
>NW_013666030.1:506592-513167 GCF_000517525.1 Limulus polyphemus
ATGACATAGTGGATCGTCTCTCAGACATGACTTTCCGAATAAAATGTGGTATGCAAGGTAAGCCAAAGGTGGTGCATGCTAATAGGCTTTGGCATTATCATGGTCCAGGACATTTCAGTTGGAACGAAGTGAACAATCTAACACTTGATGCTGCTGAAGACGTGTTACCTGAAAAAGCCACTGTTGAAGAAGAAACTCTACCCGGTTTTGAGAAGGAACAATACTAAGGAAGAGGCAGTGTTACGACAGCGGAAATCACGTGACGCTGCTGGCGCATGCGTGACTGAATTTCTCGAATTATCGGGGAACTCCGCGAATTTTGGAGATGCCTCTTTGTTAGTATATTAGCCTGGCAGAGAAAGCCAGAGGATGATAAAGCAAATATTAGTTACTGTGAGTTTAGGGTAATTTACGATTTCGAGCTAGTGTGTGTTTTGCACTCGTAGAGAGCTAAGTTATTGATATTGTGAATCGCTGTGATTTATATCATGTATTATAAAAGTTGCTAAGTTAAAAGTGACGAGAAACGTACTGACTGTGGAATTACTGTGTACTAAAAGTTTGTATCAAGAAAGAATAAACTGATTTAATCAAGAGGGACTTATTTTGCTGAAGTTCCTCGGAAATAATTTATACCGGAAATTAACAAACAAGCAGATACGTAACAGTAGGTCTTTATAAGAAACGAATCTTTCTATCAGATATTAGCTTTATACCTGAACCTGTGAACCATGTTTTGAGATAGTAGCTTTAAAGGGCTGCATCTTGCTATGAGATAGGAACTTCGGATTTGATCCTTCTATAAGATACACACTTTAAGAATCGAACCCCCACTACCAGATAGTTTATTTATTAAAAAATTCATACCTGCTATAAGGTAGGACCTATAGGGAGTGTGTACATATCTCGTAATCAGATGGTTTTTGTTGTTGTTGTTTTTAACTCGTTACCTGCTATTAAATAGAAAATTTAAGATTTAAGCCCCAATATCAGACGGGATTGTTTTTTTGAACATTGATGACTGCTATTAGATATAATCTTTTTATATAAAGTATTACCTATTGTATGACAGGATCTTTTCGAAAACTGTTTAGAATCATATGTTTGGTCTCACTTACACATGTATTAGACACTGGTTTACACACCAGACTTCTCCTCTCACTTACACGTGTTTTAGACACTCGTTGAACATCAGTTGTCTGCTTTCACTCAGTTACTTATTAGACACTGGTTTAACACCAATTATCTGCTCTCACTCATATACTTATTAGGCACCAGTTTAACACCAGATGTCTGCTCTCACTCATATACTTATTAGGCACTAGTTTAACACCAGATGTCTGCTCTCACTCACACGTTTATTAAACACTGGCTTAGCACCAGATGCCTGCTTTCACTTATACGCTTATTAAATAGTGGTTTAAAATACTGATAACGGTTGTGCTATTTCAAAATTATCCACGTGTTTCTATTTTATTCAAAGCATACCACAAAATTTATGATATCATCGTGAACACCTTGTGACATTGTGGCTATTCATTTTTTCGACAATAATTTCAAGATTTCCTCTTAATTATAAATATACATCTATATATATTTCTAATTTTTGTCCAAACTCACGAAACGTCAGAGGGCGACATGGTTTATGGGGCAATGTTTTGGTCTCATAGTCAGAAGGTTGCGGGTTTCAGGCTTGTTCCTCAATGTTGTTTTGTCCTCAAGCAAAACGCTTTAGTTCACTTGTTTCAATGGGTAACAGGGAATAGCTGGGAGGTTAACCTGCGATGGACTGGTATCCCATCCAGAAAAATTGGGTCACCTTTGTGTCACTGGAAGTTTAGTACTAGCCTTATGTGCCATTCAGGTACGAAAAGGGCGAACTTACTTCCCTAAAAGACCAATTAAAACTTAGAATGACACTGATATACATTTTCATATGTTACTTCATCACTTTAGCTTCATATAAAGTTTAAGAATTTCTGTTAAAAACCTTACTGACATATAGTTCATAAGTCAACAAAGCATATCGATCAATTGTTTGTTTGTTTGTTATGGATTTCGCGCAAAGCTACACGAGGGCTATTTGCGCTAGCCGTCCCTAATTTAGCAGTGAAAGACCAGAGGGAAGGCAACTAGTCATTACCACCCACCGCCAACTCTTGGGCTACTATTTCACCAATAAATAGTGGGATTCACTATCACATTATAACGCCCCCGCGGTTGAAAGAGCGAGCATGTTTGGTGTGACGGGGATTCGAACTCGCAATCCGCAAATTGCGAGTCGAGCGCTCTAACCACCTGGCCATGTCGGGTCCCATATCGATCAAATGGAATTATAAAAATTTTCTTGTACAAAAAACACGACGGTATGGAACAAAGAGAGAAAAAAAACGGTTTTGTGTGAAAACCGTAACGAGGTACCGGGGGGACGTTTTTTTTTAGCATTCACTATATTTTTTCTTTCTCCCATTAACTGATGGAGATTATATGGAATTTCAAATCCAACCAAAACAAACTTAAGCCCTGAGATCTTCCACAATAGTGTTTGCCGTGTAGAGAAGATAAAATTAATTATAGAAATTTGTTTGTTTGAATTTAAGCACAAAGCTACACAATGGGCTATCTGAGCTTTGCCCACCACGGGTATCGAAAGCCGATTTCTAGCGTTATAAGTCCACAGACATACCACTGTGCTACTGGGTGGCAAATTATAGAGAAAAAAATAAATCCAATATTCCCAAAGTGAATAAACGATTTACAAAGATGATCAAAAATTATTATTTTCGATGGAAGTGAGGACAGGGCCTTTTAAACAAAAAAGTTTAGAAATAATTTAATTTTCATGGATTTGTCAAATTAAATGTGGAAGTGATCAGGAATTTTTCCCCTCGATTTTGCTAGCGTATTATCAACACAAATTAAAATAAAGTTGGAATTTTGAATATGTTAATTTTCTTCATTGAATTTTTGTCAGCTCGCTCTAAGAGATTTGTATGATAATTCTGTGAAACTTGAAGAAGAAGCACTTTACATTGTTTTTGTACAACCTTCATTTCGATTCTAAAAAATCTCGTTAATGATCACGTGAACTCGAGAGTTAATGAGATTGCATATACATGAAGCGATGTGGTGTTCTAGAGACTTGCAAGTATGAAAATTAATCCGAAAACTCGAGTATTATCGGATGCGCTTTATAGTTGCTCAGAATCTCGTTGTAGCTGATAGGGAAAGAAAAAACAAAGCGTTTTAGAACAAATACGCATTTGAAAACTTGAGAGTTTGGTCTGATTAAGCGAACTGTTTTGCATAAGAAATTGTGATTTTGGTATATATATATATATATGATACAGTATGTTGTATGTGATGTAACATTAAATAATCAATCATGTACTGACGAAGCTTATGAAAAAATGTTAACTTCGAAGAATTTTTTGTTGTTGAATTTCGCGCTAAGATACTCGACGGCTATCTGCGCTAGCCGTCCCTAATTTTTAAGTGATAGTCTCTTAGATGGAACGCAGTTGGTTAACATCAACGTTGAATAATGGGATTGACCGTCACTTATAACGTCCCCATGATGAAAGTGCGAGCCTATTCGGTGACGGGATTCGAACTCGCGACCCGCAGATTGCAAGTCGAGTGCCCTAACTACCATGCCATGCTAGGCCTAGATTAGAAGAAAGTGGGGCTTAAATTATAATTTATCTCACATGGTTAAAAATGTTAGATGATTTGCCCCCCAGTGGTACAGCGGTATGTCTACAGACTTACAACACTAGAAACCGGGTTTCGATACCCGTGGTTAGCAGAACAAAGATAGCTCATTGTGTAGCTTTGGGCTTAGCTTGAAACAAACCCAATTATTAGATAATTTAGCTTTTAACTGGAACATTTGCCTGGAACCTTTGCATTTTTAGCTGAAAACATTTAATAAAATTTCATTTATTACTCTTGTCAAACTGTGAGTTATTTTTACTACTTTAAAACATATGTATTTATTAAAGAATATAAAAAAGATTTTAATTCTCATTTCGTTTTTTTTTGTTGGTAAGTTTACATCAGAATCCCCGTCCCATCAAACATGCTCGCCCTTTTAGCCGTGGGGACGTTATAATGTGACGGTGAATCCCATTATTTATCGGTAAAAGAGTAGCCCAAGAGTTAGCGGTGGGTGGTGCTGACTTGTTGCCTTCCCTCTGGTCTTTCACTGTTAAATTAGGGACGGCTAGCGCAGATAGCTCTCATGTAGCTTTGCGTGGAATTCAAATCAAACCAAACCAATAAACTTTCACAATGTCTCCCAGTGGGACACAGCAAATAGCCCAAAATGACTTTGTTCTAAAACAAAAGCACATACATAAACACACCTTTCACATATAGTTTTCTTCGGTTCTTCTTAAACATCAATAATATCCTTAATGTTCCAGTTTTGTTCCTTCTCTCGGCCGAAGTGAGGGCATAACCCTTTTCTGACCTACCTATCCGTGGGGCTGGAATGAAATTAATAAACATAAACCAACTTTTATGTTTCGCCATCTAGCCCAAATGACGAGTTCTGATATAAAAAGAAAGATTTTTTTGGGTGTGATTTGTGGAAGACAAAAGATAGACCTGAAGCGCTATTTTTACACACGTCTGATTTTGAATCTGAAATAGAAAAATTAAGAGGAATGTGAAAAAAAACAAAAACATCTGCAGTTTGCGTGATTGTTTATCTCACATTTTAGGCCTATTGGTCTCTAACGCTTCGCCAGATTTCGATGTTTGAGCCGTAACTTCTAAGTTAAATAAATATGAGATGTATTTGTAGGTACATTGTTAGTCAAAATTAGACGTTACTTCCGGAGTAGTTCGGTAGAGTTGAGAGAGCTTTTGTAAAAGTGTAAGTAGTGTTTTCTGTAAGCACAAGTTACTTAAAATAAGAATAAATTTTTTTGTAACTTGAATTGTAGTCCTATAGCTAAAGGTTTACAAGTGATAGGGCGACTGTGGGAGATTTCTGTGAAACGATTAAGAATTGTTCTTGTGAAATTCTCTAATAAACTAGCATACTCTAAATCGTTATAAAAAATATGGAATTAACTGAGAGTTACAATTTAACAACATAACAATGACGACATGAGATATTCACAATCGTTATAATATGGTTAGAACAACACACACACACTTCCATAATAGGTAACCTTAATCTTTCATATATTTTTATAAATTTCATAAAAATATATTTTGTGCTTATTTATCACTTTTAAGTTCCTTTCTAACAAAAATCTGTAAAACATTTACATTGAACAAATGAAAAATATTCGCAGTACAGTTCTCACAGTTAACTAGTATTAAAATAAGCTAAATTTTAATTAGACTTTTTATAGCGAAATTGAAATTTAGAATGTTTAACAATGGATTTTTTTTTCAGATGGACTCTGATGATTCCAAAGTTTCATCATTTAGTGCAGCTGTAAAAACAACAATAAAGACTGAAAAAAGACTAAGTATATGTAGTCTTATAAAAATTATGGGAAGAAACAGAAGTTTTCAAAACTTGATTAAAACAATCAAGAACAAGCGAGACTATCTCTTGCACTTTCTGGAACACTGTTGTTTTATTTGGATGTAAAACTAATCCTAAGAAACATACTCGTAGACCTAAACATCTAAAAAGAAGAAGAAGAGAAAGGAAAAACAAGAAGCATCTTGAATTTGTATTAGGTTCACATGAAAATCATGAAGACAGTGTGTTTAAAGCAGAAGTATACTGGCATTCATAGTAGAAAATGTCCTTCCATGTTCCAATGTAGACAAATTGGTATTAGTAATGCTATGTCCTCTAAGCCAGTAATGAATATTTTGAACTCGGGTAAGCAGAAAGTAACCAATATTGAAAAGCTAAGAGACACAACTCTTTTTGATAATCATAGATGAAATTACTGATAGAAAGACAACTGAACTGATCTCAGTGTCTACAGTTTACTGCAAAATTGATATTGTAGATCTAATTAGTTGTTTAGATGGTTGTGCTAAGTGTTTATTCGATAAGACAATATCGTCACTTTCAAAAATTGAATGTGCTTTTGAGAAGTTGGGTTGAATTTCGTAGTGATACACCAATTGTGATAGAGATTAATCATTCAGTTTCTTCTATGATGAAAGAAAAAAATTACATAGATTTTATCGTTAAATGTAGATGTTTTAAATGGCTACAAAACTCTCGAACAATCTGGAAGACATAAGAATGTGTATAATCATTTCTGTGCTAAACGGCAAGAATTTAAAGAAATTTCAATCATTATCAGACTGTAAAATGCATAAGATTCTGGCAATTGGTAAAACCAGATGGTTGTCGGTGAAGCAACTTTTGCACTTATACTGTTTGAGTTGTGAACTGCATTACTATTATATAGCACAACACCTGCCTTTGAAGATATTACACGTACCAATAGACTTGTTCTCTTCCGTTTACAGAATGTGCACATCAAAGTTTTATTTGAGTTCATAAGTTATGTATTCGGCAGTCTTCAATTCATTTAACATTCTCTTTCAAAGTGAAGCTCCGCCTTTTCATATACTAAGTGAAAAAT
>NW_013666030.1:514123-516183 GCF_000517525.1 Limulus polyphemus
AAATTCAAAAATTGTTATTTTACGGTGATAATCTTGTTTTCTTGTGCCCAATAATGCATAATTTCATTTGATAAACACTTTTAGATTGAATGGTAATTTATAATCAGTCACAAGAACGTCGAATCTGAATCACTTGAAAAAAAACACGGGGGTGCTTAACTTTTTCCAGGTGTATAGTACAGTCAGCTATACTTTTAACTCTTGCAGCAAGTGTGAACATATAAGCAGAAAAACCTAGTTTTATTTTGCATTAAAAGAAACAAAGCTTCAACAGAAATTTTTTTGGTAATGAATAAATAATACAACATATCTTCTATGGGGTTACAAAACAAAACTGTAAATACTACATATCCTGTATGGTGTTACAAAACAAAACTGTAAACACTACATATCCTGTATGGTGTTACAAAACAAAACTGTAAACACTACATATCCTCTATGGTGTTACAAAACAAAACTGTAAACACTACATATCCTCTATGGGGTTACAAAACAAAACTGTAAACACTACATATCCTCTATGGGGTTACAAAACAAAACTGTAAACACTACATATCCTCTATGGGGTTACAAAACAAAACTGTAAATACTACATATCCTCTATGGGGTTACAAAACAAAACTGTAAACACTACATATCCTCTATGGGGTTACAAAACAAAACTGTAAATAGTACAGTTATTCATTTTCATTACTAATTGCAAAATGACAAAAGCACTAAACCTCAACCTTTACTTTGCATTAAAACAAAGGAAAAATAAAATGACATGTTTTCCATAGGACTCTAAATTAATAAACAAAGAATTATATCAACAGCGTTTTATTTAGGTTTCGAAAACAAGAGGATGTCGGTGCATTAAATAACACTGACGTTCTCTTTTGCATGTTTGAACATTTTCTCCATATGAGCATCCAGCTCAAGAGCATGTGCTGGTACATTTTCCATTTACAATCTATATATATCTAAACTGGGCGGTTGCTTTTAAAGCTAACGATGCTAATCTGTTTCCTTTATCTGTTTTTATTTATTTCATAATGCTGAAAGAAGTGTTTGAAAATGGAAACGAAAACAACATATTTTTTTAGTAAATTAAGAAACTGGAAAGTACCAGTAGGAAATCTTGAAGAGAGGATACATCGGCAGTATTCAATAGATTGGTTTGGTTTGAACTTTGCGCAAAGCTACTCAAGGGCTATCTGCACTATCCGTCCCTAATTTAGCAGTGGCAGACTAGTAAGAAGTTAGCTAGTCAACACCACCCACCATCAACTCCTGGACTGCTCTTTTATCAACGAATAGTGGGATTGACCGCCACATTATAACACCTCCACGGTTGAAAGAGCAAGTATGTTCGGTGACGGGCAAATTGTGCCTTAACCACCAAACCTATATCCAATAGAAGTAACCACATCAATATTTTTGTTGATGGGAATATCAACTAGACTTAGAGCTCTCCACTATTCATCAGTCTCACTAACTGACCAGACTGGAAGAGCAAGCTCTTTAAAAGTTTTCATTAAGCGTCTTGGCTCAAATTTTTGAGCATTTGTGAGGCTACACAATTTTGACATGCTAAAACACTTATATATATATACTTTGTTCAAAGACAGATACTTACTCTCTTTCCTTACATCAAAATTCATAATGTCGTTAACCGATTTAACATATTCCACATTCACGAAATTGATAGCAAATTGTTTAATAGTCTCAATAAGCAATCCTGAAAAATATTTGGGGGTGCTTAACTTTTTTCCAGGTGTATATTTATGACTTAACTAGCTAGCTTTTTTATGTACGCTATTTTGTAACCAAATGGGTTTTACCAGTAGTAAAACACAGAAAATGCTCGAAATGTATAAAAATAAACTATTTTGAATAACCTATAGCAGCTTTAGGACTTATTTTAGGATTGTTGGTTGATTTTCTATCATTTTTTTAAGGATTTTTGCTAAGATTTCAAAGAATCTTGAGTAGAAATGACGTGTGTCCGTGATATTTATTTGTTTTATATAAAGCTTTTCTCACCTTGGCACAACAGAAAAACAAACCCCAGAGGGTAG
>NW_013666030.1:516543-521183 GCF_000517525.1 Limulus polyphemus
TATATAAGTGCACCGGTTAACGTAAGACTTATCAATCGGAATTGAAGGGCAGACAGAGATAGAGACGGACAATTGAGTCAAGCGCGGTAGTAGGCAAGAATCGTTCGTTGTGAATTATAGCGTTCGTTAAGTTATTAAAGTGACCGTGGAAATTAAGTGTATTGCAAAGTTGTATTGAGAAAGAATAAACCAGTTTTATTTAAGAAAGGACTTGTATCGCTAAAGTTTCTTCGGAAAGAATTTCTACGGAAAATTAACAAACGAATAGATACGTAACAGTATTTTACAATACTTATAAAGTCTTTCTTTGCATGATTCAGTATGATTCAATATACCTACCAGTTCATTATTTAATACAAACCTCTGTAGTAACTCTTTTGTCCGCAAAACCCTTAGTTTTGGTTATAATTTATTGAATATGCTTCTGTCTATGGCTTACAACAGATGTATTTAACTTCATTTTTGATTATGATGAACAGACAGAACTTCTAAAATAGTACAGAATGGAAAAATTTAAGTATAAAAATAACACCATTAGTTCTTGTAGGTATTGATCATTTACCTTTATATTTCTTTTTTTTAAAACTAGTTGCGATTTTGTAGAATCACTAGTTTTATTTATAGAAGAACTAATACAGAAACACACGTTTTACATCTTAGAACTATGAAATCAGCTACGATACCTGATATGAAATAAACAACAGAAGAATGAAAATAGCGTATGGTTACAAAATTGTAAACATGGCGGTTAACATAAACATGCTTCTAGACCTAATTAATTTTTGACAGGTATACTCTGAGCAACTTTATGGATTTTTGTTAATTAATAAGTTAATATGTTTTGTTTACATTTTACTTTTTTAGCTTCCAAACTGTTTCTATTTTGTATTTCTTGAGTTTAGCCCTTTTCAAGATTTGTTTTTCTTCACCCCAAAGGTTTTTCTTTGGTTGCAAGTATTTCTGACACAAATTATTTTCAAAGTTTATAATTATGTTCGAAGTTTTTCCCCTTTCTTTTAATAGGGGTATATAGTATGTGTAAATTACGAAACAGAAGCAAATTAAGAAACGAATGAAAAAAAAAAAATCGGAGACTATTCGATCAATCTAATTTAATCTAAAAAGTTATCAATTCGAAGATTTGGAGGTCAACAACGTTGAAAAATAGCGATAAAATCCGAATACAGAGAAAAGATAAGGGTCCTGGAATATTCTAATGATATTGGGAAAAAATTGTTTCAAAATTTGCAATTCCGATCTCTCCTAGGAATTGGATCTATTATTTCAATCGATCAATCAATATTTTCTCCTTAAGAACAAAGATAACTATACAACAAGACTCGTTAGGACTATCAGGAATTAAGAAGAATTAGTCCAGAATCGTGGCTGTGGTATGGATGTTAAACTGTCTGTGGTAATCAAGTTTAAAGTATTTCAAGAAAAATTGCAAAATATCCTATGAATAATACATAAGGAGGAATTATATACATCGTACAGAGAGACAAGAAGATTCTTTTGAATTTATATAGTGAAGCAATATAAGTTGGTGGTCAAATGTCTATGGTGCATGATGAATAACCATTTACCAGAATCCTTCAAGATAGTTTAAGTATATAAATAAATTTCATAACTTGATAGTCGTGAATAAACCCAAGGGATATTTAACCCTCTCTGTAATATATGAAAGTTTTGAAATAAAGAGCGTTAAGGTTAAGTGACAGAAGCCCGGCATGGCCAGGTGGTTAGGGCGGTCGACTCGCAATCAGAGAGTAGCGGGTTCGAATCCCCATCACACAAAACATGCTCGCCCTTTCAGCCGTGGGGGCGTTATAATGTGACGGTCAATCCCACAAATCGTTGGTAAAAGAGTTGGCGGTGGGTGGTGATGACTAGCTGCCTTCCCTCTAGTCTTACACTGCTAAATTAGGGACGGCTAACGCAGATAGCCGTAGTGTAGCTTTGCGCGAAATTCAACAACAAATAAACAATAAGTGACGGATAGATAACTTAGTGTAAGTTATGCAACAGAAAGAATAGAGGAAGTACGTAATTACTAATTTAAAAATATACTCTAGTTTCCACTCTTTTGTTTCTTCGGATTTTCTGTGTCACTATTATTTGGTAGCCATGCAGTGATCTACTAGTTAAGTGGCTCGCACTGCAGGTGGGAGAGACAAGGTTCGAGTTCCGCGATATGCCATTAAACTCTTCCCAATTGCAGCTGTAGTCGCGTTATAAAGGTGGCTGTCAATCTCGCTATTTGGTTAAGAATAACTGTGTATGCGTTTGGTGCTGCCGACTGGTCAGCAGTTCTAAGTTAGGGATTGATGACCATGTCTATAAGAAAATTTGATATTTCTACTTGGCCATTTAACTATTCAAGTTGAAAATACCAAATGCTAAACCTATAATTTTGCATTTTTCTGACTAAGGTTTCTGTCTGAAGGTAATCTACATGATAAACAAATTAATAACAGTTCCATATTTCCGATATATATATATATATATATTCAAGTACAAAAATAGTCGGGGAACTTCTGTCTTTATATAATATCACAGGCTGAAAATATAGAGAATATTAAAGAAATATAAATCAGGTAAGAAACTATACTAAAAAGTACAGTTGTCACTCCTTTGATTTATATTTATGCACATTTTAGCAGTCAATTCATATGACGTTTATTTAATATTTGTATATTAAACTTCTATACTTTTTGCTATGTGTCTTTTTGTTGAAGTATTCAATCTAAAGAAACAAGTGTCCATATTCTTATTTTGAACTCTAAGGTAAATTCATATATTTGTTTGTTATTAAGCACAAAGCTACACAATGGGCTATCTCTGCTCTGCCCACCACGGGTATCGAAACTCGGATTCTAGCGTCGTAAGTCCGCAGACATACCACTGTGCCACTGGGGGGGGGCAATTTGATATATATATATATTTCATTCTGTTTGTTTGTTTGTTTCAAAATTATGCTCAAACTTTCACACAGGGCTATCTGCGTACAGCCGTTTCTAATGTTGAGCTGATATACCAGATAACAATACCCACAGCCAACCTCAGGCTGCTCGATTAGCGGGATTTGACATCATACCGACGATTCCAAAGTGTGGAGCACGTTTTTACTTTAATGGGACACGAACTTAAATCCTCGGATTCACAGTTCGGGCACGCTAACCATAAGGCCTCACCGAGCTATATTTCATTCTTACTTAACACTAACACACATATTATACGACAGTTGAATCTTTATTGCATCGGGCCAGGCGTAGCCAAGTGGTTAGCATGCCGGACTGTGGATTCGAGGGCTCCTTACTGAAAGATATGATAGCGCTCTGCACATTAGGATCATTGATGCGTTATGAGAGTGATGGTCAAATGAAACTTTTCAATTAAAGTAACCATATAGCTGACGATGGGTGCTGTTCTCCAGCTAGCTTTCCTCTAGAACAGGGGTCACCAAACTACGGCCCGCGAGGTCAGTTCATCCGGCCCGCCGCTGCACCGTGCCACAAATGAGCTAAAATATAATTATTTATATGGAAATATCATAGATTGTAAATAAACTTACTATGTAGTAAAAATTAAAATAAGTGTAAGTAAAAATGTCCAAATTTGTCCAATCTGATTTTTGCATCTGAGAGTAATATAAGTTTTAGGAAAATCAGTGCAATAAAAAAATTCGGTTCTGGATATCAGAGCGCTTTTTGTGTAAGTATCTGCAATGAGAGTTCATTCCTGCAGTCGCCTCTTCTCGCATTGTTGTAAGACGATACAATGCTTACAGGCAGTTGATACAAGTAGTGTGACGAGTGTGCGCGTGGTTACACAGCTTTGTGATAGTGAAGACGTGTGCGTGTATTGTGTGTGCTTCTATGTATATTTGTGTGTTGTACATATGTGTTTATATATATTTATATTTAAATCTGGAACACTGGTTCAATACATGGATTAAACCCGAACAGATGACTTTGGATATCAGAATGCTTTTTGTTTAAGTACCTGCAATGAAAGTTTCCAAGAAAAGCGAAACACGGCAATGCAAGTTAAAACACGATCGCTGCAGCAGGCTCGTAATAAAACCGGTTTGAAGAGTGTCGTATATAAAAGGGACTGACTTCAGTGAATTAGTAATATATTTTGCATATCTGAGTGTTGAAAGAGCTCACAAGAGGTAAGCATTTAATATTTTCAAATTTTGATATTTATTTAAGCCCTATATCTTAATCGCTATACACTCAAAAAACGACTTAATTAAATTAAAGAAGATTTTAATTAAATTAGTATCAAATTCTTAATACTATATTTGCCTATAAAGATTCTTAATATTTTTATTAAATATAATCTTAATTATTTTTTATGAAGCTCTTCTAATTAACTTACATAATAGATTCTAAATACATTGGCAAATTATAAAAATTGCTGAATCAAATAACTTATCGGGAAAACTTTTAAACCAATTACGTAATAACGTAATTTAATGTCATGAACTATCTACATTTAGTTTGTCATGTTTATATACATGTTTAAAAAAATTTTGAAAAATTATTATTTTTTAAAACTTTTTGGTAGACTATTCAATGTGTAAATAAACAATTGATTTTCATTTTCAGATTCTGTTTTCTTCACCCATCGTT
>NW_013666030.1:522008-535314 GCF_000517525.1 Limulus polyphemus
TACTAGGTGGGATATAACTATCTTATTGCTAAAGTCGCCTTCTTTGATAACTTTTTGGAAAATAAACACGTTTGTTGTCTTTATTTTTTGTATATTCACTGTACTGTATTGAACAAAATGGTTATGCGGCCCGCGCTCGTCATTCTCTCAGTTATCTGGCCCACTGTGAAAAAAGTTTGGTGACCCCTGCCCTAGAATAACAGTTCTAGATCACGGATGGCTATAGTAGATAGCCATTGTGTAACTTTGCTCGAATATTCAAAACAAACTATACTTATTTATTGGATAACTAACCCTGTTAATAAAGTGACTTGATAATCAATACTTTTGTCCTTTGCACGTCGGAAGGAGCACGACCCAGTGGTTAGCCTATCGGTTTGTGGATCCGTTATTTCATGGTTTGCGTCCCTTCATCGCAAAAAATGAAAAATCGCTCTCCACAGTTTGAGACTGTGAATGCGTTATAAGAGAGACTGTCAAATACCACTATTCCATTAGAGTAGCCCTAGAGTTGGCGGTGGATAAATTTGAATAGCTCCTATCTCTCAAGTCTATTATATCAAAACTATGGAAGGCTAACGTGAAAGGCCCTCGCTTAGCTTTGTTTGAAATTCAGCAAATAACAACAACTTCTATAAGTGTTTTCTTGGAGGGGAGGTTTACGAGTTACGTGGTTCAATAACAAGTACAGTCTACAGAAAGAAAGAGAGAAAACAAAGTGAAGTAACTGTAAGTACACGTGATGTGAAAACACAAACATCATGGAATAGAAAACTAAGTTACATCATCGTAGTTTTGTGGTATTTTGTCTTTGTTTTTGTTCAGTTAAAATTGGAGAAATAGCCTACTGGAGTAAAAGCCTACTTTTAGAAGAATGTTGCGCTGGATTTGCAATTTTTTCCTCATCAGAATAACATTTATATTTTTAATAGATCGAGTTTATCAGAATTATTTAATTATTTACACATTAAACATATAACAGCGAGTAATAATAATTGGTGGGGCGGCCTTTACTAATTGATAAATACAGTTCTAGCATGCGGTTGTTTGAGAACAAAAAATTACTTTTCTCACTGTTTCAATAATATTTAAATTTTACTAAGACTTGACTCAAACAGGCAAACTATAAGACTAGTAATCTTTGTTGCTTATTGTACGATGTTTTCGGATTACCTCCAAATTTTAAATAACTTTGATCAAAAGTAAGCTATTTTATAGTTGCTTACTCATAACGCAAGTGCTACAAAATCATCAAACTAGCCTTCTAGAAAGCTTGGTATTGATAAAGCAGTTGTAAGTTATTTAAGTTTCTCAAGTTTAATGACGTAGAGACTGGAGTTTTTATTATTTCCGAAGCGTTATGCCAGCACTACTGGTGCTAAAGGTGTATGTACCAAGGTCCCCAAAACTTTCAGTATTTGCACTATTGATCTATTATAGAATTGTATTTTTGTCGTCAATTCTTAACTTAATATGTTCATATTTCCTTTAAAACTGAACAAACGAGGTGACCATTATAAGTATCTGCACCTGGCGCTAAGTCTATCTGTCAGTTATTTGTTTCACTGTTATTTAACTAAAACTGGTGACACTGAGTAGCTTACAGTTCAAATGTCCAGTCTTTTAAAACTAGTGAAATTTGGAAAATATATTTTTTGTACATTTATTCTTGGAAACTAAAGTATTGAGTGACTAACAATTTCCACGTTTAGACTTTGAAAACTTATGAAATTTTCAAATAGTTTGCATTTTGGTAAAGTTCATCTTGAAAAATAATGTTATTCTTTATACTTCGAGTTAAAACTACAATAAACAAAACCGGTCATAAGAAACCTGAAATAACAGGGTTTTAAAAACAAATATTGCTTATGATATGTTATCGAATGCACGGTTTTCCCTTTTGAGTTTGCAATACGTTAGTTCTCAATGCACGTACGTATTTTCTGTATATATATAATACACATTATAACACACACAACACGCTTTACCGATAGTTACAGAATCCTAAAATCAGAATGCGTCAGTACAACATAGAATGTTTTGAGAAAAATTCATGAAATCACACAATAAAACAAAATTCCTGTAGAAGCACACCGTTGGTTTATTACAAATGGCAAAGTTATAATTATTACAGACATAGTTTTTTTAGGATTACCTTCTGAACTCGTGTAAAATTTTATGATTTAATTGATCAGATTTTAAAAACCAAGTTTTTCCCACTCTCTTAAACCTGCTAATCATGATTAACTTGCTCATATAACACATAAACATACATATACCATATCAGGGTTTTGACATAGTTGTAACATCACTCTGTGGAAATCTTGGTGCCAGATATTTTGTCAATTTCCTGTTTTTATAAACTAAAGACACAGAAACGTATATCAAGAGAAAATGGTTAAAAAATAAATGTATTCGTGATAAATTATTCATTGTTTACTATTTTAATATCTCACTGTTTCAGGTTGTTCCATTTGAAGAACGAATTTGTGACACCATGATTTTTCTAGTAATACTAAGGTTTCCATTAACGTCTACTTTATAATGTTAAACATTTTTACAACCGAGCATACTTTACTTTTACAAAATGTTACTTTATTCTTGTTTCTTTCTTTTCGGGGAGCTCCCGATATGAAAAGTGATGAATGAAGACAAAATCGAAGTTCAAACAATGTGGAAGACTAAATACAAAATAGTATTTAAAACTGAATTAAAAAACATCAGAACTTAGTTAACTTTCAGGCAAGACTGAAATTATCACTACGTGATTTTGCTCGTCTTTTAAGTAGCTATGTACAAAGAAAATTAATGCAAGATAAATTTCAAAGTAAAATAATGAAAAAAAAAGTTCAACTTCGTCAGTGATGCAAATTGATAAAGTGGACACGCAACTGTTCCATTCCTCATCACACAGCAACAGACAGCGAGCTCTTTCACTGAGCTGCTACAAGGTCACTATAAAAGGTAGTCCCGGAGAAAGGTCCTTGCTACCGGTATACCCGTGCAGGGTCTCGTGCATCGCAAAAACAAAAACATTGGTTAGTATTATAATAAAGTAATCATAATAGGAAATATTAAAGAAAAAAATTAATAGGGTAATATATAAAATCTGCAATAATACCTTTACGAATAGATAACTGACAGATATACGTTTTTGCTCAGTTTAGTTATTTAGTGTGACATCTTAGTACAAGTAAATAAAATATATAATTTATACGAAATCCTAAGATCTAAATAAAAGTGGCTTCAAAACATGTGAGACACCTAAAATCATTCTTAAGGTGTGAAAGTGAGTTTGCATCAATATTAATGTCAGTCAATGAAGTGGCAGAGGAAATTAATATAGAAACTTAGTTCCAAACCAATCAATTGCGCATTACTGCGATGATCAATGAACACTTTCTGGAACAGGTGGTTTTTGCACTTGCTTCACTTAGTGATAGGTTTGAAATGCTGATTGAAAGCATAATGAACACCTTCTGTGGGAGGTAGTAAAACACCGACCCAGACTTTCCTGAACATAACTTATGATTTAATCTAGGGCAAGGAGTTTATACGATACAATAATTTTCTCTATAATCATCCTGTACTATTTTGTTCATTTCTAATCTCTTGCTGCGGTTAATCTGATAGAACCAACGAGTATGGTTCCTAAACCAAACGTTTTCACCCAATCAGAAATTAGTTTAATATTTTTCAACTCTTGGCCACTCTTAAAACTATGCAGATGATACTGACCAGCAAAATAGTTTTTAGTAAAAGTATATGAATATATTTGTAGAATTAGATAACAAAAAACGAAAGTTTGCTTTATCGAACAAGTCTGATTATATTTTTAAGGTTAAGATTCAAGTCTTTCTGTACTTTATGTTATTTTACCATAAAGTAGCACAATGGTCAAGCAATAATGGCGGATACTTGTATAGTTTTTAGAAAATTAACATAATTTTCTGAGTACCCTATACCCAACTGTATGTATTTTACATATTCTAAATTATTTATTAAATCGCAATGTTTAGTAATTTAGTAAAGCAACTCACTGTCATGACTTATAAACAATAGGCTACACAGAATAATAAGTGATCTAAAACACGGGATTTATTACTTTTAACTGAAACGGGAACACGTTCATTAATATCGATGGACTCATAAGAATGTATAGTACTATTTATCCTTCAACGATATAATCTTAAATCATATCAAGTACAAAACCAACTTTCTTTAACTCTCACGTCTATACTATTTATATGCGTTTCATTTTATACTTTTTTGTTGCTAATATTATTTGATATAAGCATCCAATATGTGAACTCTCGTATAATTAAAAGTTTGGTTTTATGATTAGGTATCTTGGTCTTCGAAAGTAAATTCTGTGTTTCAATATTTCTGCTCTTTTAATAGTAAAATGGTATACTATACTTTGTGTATACAGTTACAACAAATCTTAGTTTGTAGAATTTACACTTTGAATTGATAAAAATTTCTGGTGTCTTTGATGACCATTTAACAAGACTAATTTTTTGTTGTTATTTAGAAATGAAGTAACATTTTATTAAGTTGACTTAAAGCGTGATCTTTTTTTCTCATTCCACGCTATGCTTGCCCTGACGGTTTAAGTCAGACATCTTATTACAATTTTCGATTCTTAAATTCCATTCCATGACTTTATATTTAGTTTTGAAAAACACATAAGTGTATTGAGTCTCACATATTTACGCTATTGTAAGTTAGTGAAAATAGATGTTTTCAGCTTGTAGTATTAAAGTATATATGTGATCCCATCGAATATCAAGTTCTAAGAGTTTCAGAAGAAATTAGTCTATTCAGGTTTTTATGTTGTATGTTTCTTACGAGATATTGTTGTACAGTTTTTTTTTGTTGTTGTTGTTGAAGTTTTGGCATCTACATCCTTATTTAAACTGAGCCTATAACGTTCCTTTATAGAGAGTGTGTTTTAAGCATCTGTTACTTTAAGATGTTCCTAGTATGGTAATTTCATTTGTTAAAGTGATCAAAGCTCTCCTAAGTGTTTCTGTGATAATAGAGTATTCTCCAAATTAGCGGTTGTTCAAGTCAGAATATATTTATTTTTATTCGAATAAGCAAAAAGGTCTTCGAGTAAATTTTGTCGTTAAATTGTTCTTGAAGTACATTCTGGTGCCATCAAGTTGGCTACAAATCACTTAGTCTGTTCGTATATATTCTGAAGACCAGTCCAGATGTGAAACTTGGCAGTAATCCTAAATCCGGTTTCCCAGCTACCATTGATCATAACCATTTCAGGAGAACAACTGGTACATCGACAATAGTTACCTGTAAAAAAAGGGCTTGGAACAGGAAATATATGCTTTATTTTTATGAAGAAATCAATCTAATTAAAAAATTATAATATCTTTTATAAGAAAAGGAATGGAATTTAACTAGTCATATCTGTTCTAACTCAAAGATTAATCCATTATACAAAATAGATTGAGGTAAAAAAATCTGATTTAAAAAAAAAGTTTCCTCCATAATTTGTATTGCTTTTAAATTTATTAGAAAGCTTTGTCTGTTTCCTCTTCACTGCAAGATAATCTTATCGTCACTAACTGCTAATAAACCAGATTAATTACTTAACGTATTCACAACGAGTAAAATCTCAAATCATGCTCTTATTTCTGACCAGTTTCGAACATCGATATTATTATTACAATCGAAGTCAGAAATCGAAACATTATGTCTTTCACTATTATGGAGACTAAAGAGAAACTATATACAACTTCAGTGCAATTACTTAGTTCAAACCATACATAAGGTTATAAGTAAAAAATATCAATATACTTATTTCAGAACAGTTATTTACATATCTATACACTAAACCATATAATACAATAAGACATGAAAGTGCAAATTTTCACTGATAAGCTATGACAAAACAGGAGAAAAACTGGTATAGAAAATAACATTGCGATAATTTGCATTGAGCGTTAACGTTATATTTGGCAAGAAATATAAGGGACGTGTTGTATTTCCTGAAGCTTTTGGCACTAAAACTTCAATTATGTAATTCCATTTGATATCATACTGCAGTTTCCATGCTTAATGTAATGTCGTTATCAACTCTTGACGAAATGTGTTGTTCAGAAAGAAAATTTTCATGCAGATCTCTCTCAGTTGTCGAGCGTCGGAGGGGCAGGAACACGGGCCTACTCAGAAGTAAAGCTTCTTCGTAAGGAGGAGGACTAGTCCTCGTTGTACTTTGATTTGGATGACTATTCCTTCTCCATACCGGTCCACCATTTGGCGATAATAGAGGTGTTTGAAAAATAATTTGCCCGTTATGGAGGGAAGTGCGGCTTACTGACGTATTTAATCTTGGTCTAGTAGGTGGCGAACGCCCAGTCCCGGCTGTCCAGGAACCTCGGTTAGTGGAAGTACGAAGGAAAGTTCTGGAAGATTCTCTGAACCCTCTGGTCCTGTTAGTCCCTTGCAGTGACAGTCTTGAGTCCGTGTCCATGCTAAACCTCACAGGAAACACTTCGTTTGGAATGTTGCCGTTCGAATCTGTTGGAAGAGATAACCCACCAGTTGTACCTTCTAATAGTAAGGCTTCCGAATAACTTGGGGCAACAGTAAAGTTATTAGTAATAAGCCCTTCAAGTTCACTGCTGTCCAGAGTGCTTCCCCGCGACAGCCTATTAGAAACTACAGTATCAGCGCTAGCTGGAGTCAGATAATTCACACCAAACAATTTTGTAACTTGGTAGTGGACATAAGCTGTTTGACATTCGATCAGTATTCGTAAAGGCCAAGACAACAGCAGCAAAGAGCAAATCCAAAAGACAAAGTTAGAGACGTACCACGGAAGACGCTCTGGATCTGCAAAGGCAATCATATACTCTTGGAAATTTACACCTATTAAATCTAACCCTTCTCTCATCTCCAAATAGTCGTCGAATCTCTCGTTTGTTTGGAAAAAGCGTGTTCTTTGATCTTCAAATTCGCTGGCTGCTTCAAGGTTTGCAAAGGCGAAGCCTTTACTGAATCGAATTTTGGTTGCTGGGTATTTTTCAAGGTCCACAAGAATACTTGAAATATCCTTAACTCCGCAGTGTGTGTATGTAAAGCAAGAGCCTGCAATGTGAGTGTTTATTCTTTCGTAATAGATCTGTGTCGTGGTGTAGGCGTCCCCATTTCGATAGCGTGTCACTTGTCTGGTTCGTCGCACATAATGGTAGCAAACAGCTTTCCACCAGATCGCAGGCTGAGCTTCTCGCATTTGTTGAATTTGTTCGTAGACGGCATTAACGTCCACTTTGTAGGTTAGTTCTAGCCTGGTGGAGCAGTGCCAACATTCTACCAAGTACACTAAGTACAACATGGCAAGAAATGCCACTGGAATATAGATGTAGCCTTCATCGCACGGGCTTACGTTTCTTCGGGTGGTGATGGGAAAACTCTGAAAGTTGACCACGAGCCTAGTAACTTCTGTAAGACGGCACCACGTCACTGCTCCCAGACATCCAAAGATTAACAAAGTTAATACAAGGCACTTCACATGGGGATCCCTCCTGAGGCTCTGACAAAGAGTCGGTTTCAGTGGTCTCTGCTAAGCAAAATAAAAAATAAATGACAAAAAACTTAACAACCAAAACGTCAGAAACATGTAAACCTAGTTCGAGAGGTATGACCAAAACAAGAACTAATAGCTAAGCAACAGTTAACAAGTACAAAGTGGGTCATAATTTAAAGAAATATTTTTATCATAAGTATGATACTTAACACTTTAATTGACACATTTAATTGAATTTAATGTGCCCCCCCCCAGTAACTCCGAGATAAGCTTCAGGATTATAAAACTAAAGTTTTGGTTGCAATCCATGAGGGAGACACAAACACAAATACTCTGTTGTGCAACTTTCCATTTTGTATAAGGTGAGGTCTAATGATTAACGTACCCGGAGTGACCATCAGGGTCCGAGTCCTGTTGTCACAAAAATACGACCCGCTTTTGGGAGCTATGGGTGCTTTATAAAAGTGACGGTCAGAAAGAGCAGTCTAAGTTCTGGAAGTAGGTGTTGTTGACTAACTATTTTTCTTTCTGTACTCTATCATTTCAAGATTTAAAACAGCTAGATTGAAATAGCTTTTGTGTAGCTTTCCGCGGAAAATCTGACTTGTGTAGCTTTCCGCGGCAAATCTGACTTAAACAAATTGCTCTTGGTAGGCACCTGGACGAATCATTAACTACCATATTAATAACGCGCGTGTCCACTTGCTAAGACTGTTTATTCCTTATTAAGTTATGATCTAAACTAGAAAGTTATTAAACTCGATATTTAAAAACAGAATGCTCTGAAAAACTGCGTTATCATCTTCTAATGAAAAGTACAAGCCAGACACGTTTTACAGTTACAGAATTATTGTTTTGCTTAAACTTTTTAAATTTGATAGTCCGTGATTTTGTCTCTTAGTGTACTTTCGACGTATGGGTTTTATTCAAGTATAATAATGTTTGTTTCATTCATTAGATCAAGCCAAATAGAATTTCAAGAGAATTACTTTTCCCGCCGGTGGCTCAACGGTAAACGTGAGAGCGTATAACACTAAAAATAGGAGTTCGTATGATACCTGAGATGGGCAAAGCGCAGATATCTCATTGAGTAGCTTAAATACCAAACAAAAGAAACTATTTATATAAATGAAAATAATGTATTTATTAATTCTTAAAAGTTGTGAATAAAAATTTAAATACTGTTGAAATTGGGTTTTCAATATAGCTTCGAAATGTAATAGCTTCGTTTTATTTAATAATATCAAAATGGGTACTGGTGCATGCAGCAATCACTCATTTTGAGCGATTTTATATGAAATTAATTATATATATATTTTTCTCGTTCTGTGACAATACGGTTATCTTATTTCAAATAACAATTCGTGTAGGTATTTCTATTTCATAAATAATTTTAAAATATTAATCGGTTTTACTACATTTACGACTTTACAACTACAAGAAAGCAATCTAGAAAACACAAAATACATTCAGATATTATATATAAAAATAGATATCTACTGGTCTATATGTGCCCAATATTACACTATTCTGGGTTAGAGAGTATCAAGTTTCCTTCTAAATTAATCATATAAAACGATAACCTTGTATCAAGGTTTAACGTACATCTTGGGTAGAAACTAAATTACTTCAACCCCCGATTTTCAATATATAGTCAGTTATTAGCTGGGCTTGAAATTATAGTTGATATCGGGTAGTCTGAGACGTTTCGCTGGTATCGATATTAAAAAATAGAGAGATAAGACCGGTTATTCTGTGATAGATAAAATAATGCTAAACGTTAGACCACATAAATAGCTTAAAGTATATCATGATCTTAATAAGAAATGTGACGATTTTATCGAGCTGATTCAGCCATATTCGCTATATTGTGTTGTCACATATACATAAAAAAATGAAAAAGTCTTGAATAAGATTAATCTCAAGACAACCCGTACATGAGAAAGAGGAAAAAGCATTGAGAATTTTTCATGAAATGCTGAGTTTGTGTTAAAAAAGTAACATATTTTTCACACAAGATCCGAAAAGCACGTATAAAATCATTTTATTTCAATATTTGATTCGAAGAGTATTTAGAATTAAAATAAGAAGAATAATTATTAAAATTTCCCGGCTACGGCATAAACCAGTTAAAAACAATACTTTTTTTTCCCTTCTGCCACTTCTCCGGTTTATCATATCACTTAGGTGATTAACTCCGTGGGTTTCATATAAGTGATACCTTTTCAGTGAAACAAGTAAAAGGCACTTGAATAAAAACCTCGATAATAAGAAGATTGCATAAGACTTAAACTCATAGTCACGAAAAATAACGCGCATAACGAGAGTTGTGAAGTTGTCGTGCAGTAGGAAGGCATAATCTACCAGCTCATAATTAATATTTCACGGAATACAGAGAAGTAATTTTATAATAACAAGAACAGTGTTTGTAATTAAAGTTTCTATTATAATCATAAAGTATCAAAGTATACATGCTATATTGAATTACGCCAAGATGCAGTGCTTAACTTTAACTGATTATCGTAAGAAAACACTGGAACCTTTCGTCTTGACGATGTACTGCTCCAAGATAAAATGGATGTTAAAAATGTAATTTGTTCAGTTCTGTTGGTCTCAGTACACTTAACTATTTTCCGAATATTAATCTGTATGATAAATAAGTTTATCAAATCATTTTACAACTTTATAATAAATATTAGTTCTAGCTTGTATTATTATGATTTTAATTATAGGCCTTATCGGTGTTGATGTTTCAATAGCCTTTAGTGGTGTCAAACACTTCCACTATTAATTTCTTAAAACTATATATATAAATAAAAGGCCTCTCCAGGGTTGTGTCTGAGCAGCAGATATCATTGTTAATATATAATATCCGTAATCAGGGTTAATTCTAAACAGCTCTTAGCAGTATAGAAAACAAAAACAATATTTTGTAATAACGTATTAATTTCTCCAAATTTCGAATGAGAATATGTTTTATTCATATTCCAAGAGTAGCACCGAATTTAAAATATTACAAAGGCAAGTGAATTAGCAAAGCTTTAGAGAATCTAAACAGTAGGATAGTCGAAAGGTAGAGAAATAATTAAAAATAAGTTTCCATGTAAAAATTATAATCACAAAGGATCTTTTCCTAACTTAGTTGCTAATGTACCACTCAAAATCATAATTAACGATTAATAAACAGTTTATTTGGCAAATATATACCAAATTTTAACAGGAATGAACTTCCTCAAATAAAATCCTTGTGTTTTTTAACCCTTGTTTTTCAACACAGTTTTTATGTGAAGTTATTTATCCAACTCGGGCGAGTGGAGCGAGACATAACTAATAAAAACTGAGGAACGGGTGTTCTTCACATATACATTATACATATTAGCCATACTGGTGTGGTAATTGTCCAATATCAAGGAAAATTTGTCTGTCTGTGGACGCATCTCCTCCTAAACAAATTGACCGATCCAGACCAACCTTAGCAAACCAAATTCATATTAAATTTTCCCACATATTGAAAAATAAAAATATTTCATTGAATAACTGCGGTATCGTTATTGCAGTAGCTACTGTAAATAGTTGAGTTTGAACAAAACTCACGCCACAACAAAATTCTACAAGTGAACTACTGTAAATAAAATTGTCAACATCTTGACTTGTTTCCCATAATGACCAAAATATACAGTAATAAAATATCCAGTTACAATGCAGAGCCAAATTTGGATAGGCGTTTGGTCGTTGTTGTTCGCGACCCGGGAAGGTCAGGTTCTATCTATACCTCTTCTTCCCTCCTTTACAGTTTTGGATGTTTACTGTCAAAGGCTGTATTAATATTAAACGATTAGAGAAAAATAATCCTTCTTCCCACCTTTCAAGGTCATGTCCACGAATATTACACTATAGTATTTAGCACTAACTTGTCACTTCTGTTCATTTGGTTGTTATTAACACTTAAACAGTTCCATTGACTAATCATCACTTTTTCACCTGATCACATTATTGAACGTGTATTTGACATAAAATGTCCTTTTTAAATACCATTTTGATAATCTAAGCGATATATTATGTTTCACATAATCCTATTTTTACTTACAAAACTCTTTTAAAAGAGCTATGTTGTGTCTAGAATTCAGTTAGCCTAGTACTGTTTGGCCTGTAAATTTATTATTTATTATGTTTATAGGGGAGAGGTACTTAGGGCTTGGTTCATCATGTATTATGCGGAAAATAAAGATATTGCTGCAGTTTTAATTCCCACCATTCAGCTTCCGGTTTATATTAGGGTTAGAATAAGCACTTAAGCCTGAATTAGAGAAGTATTTGATAATTAAAATATTTTTTAGGATATTTCTTACTTTTTGTGTAAAATATAGTTTTCCATAGAAGCAAAATCAAAGATTATTATTAAATTTAATGTAGTAAATGTATCAAAGCTTGATCACAACTCTACTGTGAAATAGGCTGCTTTGAACAAGAAGTGACGCAACTGCTTTGCCATTTCTGCCAAGTTTCTCCACTTTACTTGTACATCTCCTCACTTCCGATCCACTTCCCTTGTCTTAATTTTAAAACAGTTTTCTTGGAGAATGAACTCTACTGAAAATCATCGCACAGGTTTCGCTCACATTTAGCCAATTTGTATGTTTTCCGCGCTTTCAAGAGAAAAAAAGAGTAGGAGTACAGTCTCCTTACAATAACCTGCAAGACTTATATTTTATGAGATAAGACATTTAAAGTGCATAACAAGAGCTTCAAAAAGAGAGTTCATTTTTACTTGTATACTTTCACCGGATCTGTCGGGCTTTCACCAAGGGCAGAGCTGGGTCTGCAATTTGGGACTCGAAAAGTTAGTCAATTTGCACATCAACCTAATTCTATTTTTTAAATATTTGTTCAACCTACATAAGCGGACGAGGCGTGGGGTAGCCCCCCCCCCCAGCTTGCAATACATTCGGGCAAATTTGCAGTTTTCATTCGGGTAAGAGTAGAAGAAGAAAATAGGGTGATTCGGCAATTTGTACCATCCTGAAGATTAGCCCTGGTAACAGATACTTGTTCCCTAAACTTTAGCTTTCTTACTCATAACCTCATTCGGGCAAAAACTGGACAACACCCTCTGAAAAAGTCAAACAAAAACAGATTTATATAACTTAATTGACTTAGATATAAATGAAATTTACATGATATCTTAGAACCTTCTTTCAACATTGGAGTTTTAGATTCTACTTCTACTACGGAAATTAGAGCAGTTGCAGCAAGTTAGATAATTGTACGAAGAAAAGTTACTTTTGTTTTTAGTATATAGGCTTATTCAATATCCTAGTGTAAAATATTTGAACATCCCAGTGGCTCAGCGGCATGTCTGCGGGTTCACGCCGCTCCAACTCCGGGTTTCGATACTTGGGGTGGGCATAGCACTAGTTTAATTTACTGAAATCATAAAACAAGACTGGATGAAAACAAACTAATTTTTTAATCATGTCGGTTATCTTAAGTTGAAATTGTTATCTAAGAAGAAATAACAAAGATTATTACACCGTACATGAAACCTGATAAATTATAAATATTTCATAATTGTAAAAACATAGCTTTTATATGCAGAAACATTTGTTAGCTGCGTTCTTGCGCAGATCTTGAAATATAACGTTGATAAACGGAAACATCAGCACATGTAGATATGTAGATCTTGAAAGTCGAATGTTCAAAACTTGAAAATAGCGTTGATAACTGGACCAATTGTTGGTTGAGATGCTACAAAGG